>NW_024588162.1:0-1497 GCF_018398535.1 Haplochromis burtoni
CCCCCCCCTCCCACAACTAAAGAAATGAAGAGAGGAAGGAAATCCTTCAGACACAAAGGACCATGATCTTTTTATATTTACAGTTTAGTTATTACAAATGCCTCATTATCATTCCTTTTTTAAACTCTGTGTGTTCCACATAATCTGACCCTCTTGGCTTGCTTCCAAGAGAGTTTTTGCAGTGTACTTCCACAGTCCTTTTTCCCTTTAGGGCTGTTTGATATAACGATATATATCGGATGACGATATTAAAAACGTCTATGTTTCATTTTACGCTATCATTTGTTTCGTGGTGTCACAAAATAAACTGTTTACGGCAACATTTTTTCATTATATTGGTGGTCACAGTAGTGGCTATATTAATTTTTTAAAGTTCTCTCTTTCTTTAAAGTTCTCTTTATATTTGATATAACCACACTACAGACAGAGAAGCAGTTGGGTTTTTTTTTGCCTTGTCCTTAGCAACAATGACGGTAAAACCACCATGTGTCTGCTTGTTTATTTTCCACATAAACCTTTGACAATAAAGCTCAAGATCCTGTTGAGACTTTTCAAAATAAACCGAATCACGTGAAAGATGCAGAGTTTTTACGGATGAAAAGCAAAAAAGAGCCGTCAGGTGCTAAAAAATAAACCTTAGACTCAAACGTTAGAACAGGCTTTTCCCCGCAGCACGCCGTGTAATAAATACTCACAAAGAAAACGGCGGCTGTTACAACTTATGTCTAAAAATGTGTCGTTTCAATTAAAACACTCGACTCCAGGTACGAGACTCCCAGCTGGAAACTCTTCACGCAAGTCGAGCTGCCCGAGATTCACAGAATTTATAGAAAATGTTAAATTTTTGTGATTTATATCATTCTCAGGACGATAGATGTCTTAATATCGGGATATGAGATTTTGGTCATATCGCACAGCCCTAATCCCATAATCAAAAAAGTTAAACACATTCACTTCTTGCTACTTTTCAAGAACCCTGTATCAAGTTACATTGTGTTACCATCTGTTCTTATGTATTGTTTTACTGCTGTCCTATTATTATTATTATTTTTTCAATAATGGTTGAAAAATTGTTACCATTTGCTTTAATATAAATTTTAATTCATGTAATTACTGTTTTATTTCAGTTTACAACAGTGAAAATCAAACTGCCTTAAATGAAGCTGGCATCAGCAATTGAATGTTGTGCACTCTGAACTTTGTCAATAAAAATGTCATAACGCGAGTCACTCACACAGGTGCTCTTAAACATTTGTCCAATTTGTACACTCCAAATTTCACTCACATATGTGAGCAACATGCTCTCAGTGTACAGACTTGCTAGAATATATTTGCTCAGATGTGCCTTCCTGTCATCATATTAGTAACCTTCTTGTTATATCCCCTTATCCTTTAAGATCCCCTACAGCAATATGAAGTGTGAGGAAGAGGAGAGTCTGAATGACCCGGAGATCTATAACCAGGAGTGGAACTTTGGTCTGAGCAAGGATGGTCCAC
>NW_024588163.1:0-1496 GCF_018398535.1 Haplochromis burtoni
TAGTCTTTATATGTGCAGTTTTATATCCACTTTAACAACAAAAGAATATGTGTTGTCTGAAATGTTTCTCAGAGTGTTTGAATGCATCTTGTTGCATTTTTACCAGCTGAATGGTAATTATTAGTCAGAAATATTTAAGTACAAATTTAACTTGAAGGCAACTTGCTTTTGTTTGTTTGTTTCAGAGCGACACACTATGACATACATTGAGACTGCAGCCACTGGTTGGAATGAATCTCCTGAGTTAACTGAAGTCATATTTGTAAATGGTCAGGAGTTTGTGCATTATAAGAGCAGCTTGAAGAAGATGGTACCCAAGACTGAGTGGATTGAGAAAACTGTAGATCCTGAATATTGGGAAAGAGAGAGACAGAGAAACATACACAATGAGCAAGCGATCAAAGCACACGTCGTCTGGCTAATGGAGCGTTTGAATCAGACTAGCGGTGAGTAAAAAACACTGAAACCTAAAGATCCTCCTGAGATAAAAGAACTTTTTTGGTGATTTCCTTTCCCTTTTGGAGCTAAATGAGGCCACTTAAACACATGAGATATCAATGGAAAGCACATGATGTCCTCTATTAAGAGCATCAGGACTTAGTGGGGCAGCTCAAATAAGTAAAAAAATATAGATCAAAAACAAATGTCCGTTGGAGAGGACATAAATGGACAGGCTGATTCTCAGGAAGATATAATGTTATGTAGTGCTGATATGTGTGTATATGTGTGTGTGTGTTTGTGTGTGTACACAATCCACACTTCCTGATTTTTTTGTTTTTGCATATTCTTCACACTTACATGTTTCACATCATCAAGCAAATTTTAATATTAAACAAAGATAAGCCGAGCAAATACAACTGCAGTTTTAATGATGATTTCATATATTAAGGGGGAAAAAAAGCTACGACCCTGAAAAAGCCATTGTCTCCTAAACTGGATAACTGGTTGTGCGATCCTTGGCAGGAAGGATGGGGATTGATGAGAATGTAGTGATTCTGATTTTATCATTGATATCACTTATCAGTTCAGTTCCTTATCGATTCTCATTGGGTTCTCAAAGATATTCCAGTCATACAAATTAATTGCAGGCTGTGTGGTGAACTGTTTGCGCATGTTCGAGGTATTTGACCTATTTGTTGTGATCAGAGTTGTGGTCGTTATTTAAAAAGTAATGTATTACACATATTACATAGTAATGCAGTACATTATTTAATTACTCACAGGAGAAAGTAATTTGTTATACTTCTTGTTACAGTCCATTCGTGTTACTCTGTAAAATGTTCTGAAACATGCTGTCATATAATAATCAGTTAATAGTATAAACCTATAGGTTACAGTCACACACACCAACACAAATCACTATCCTAATGACAACACACATGTGATCTTTGTCTTAGTAATTTGGGCATGAACACAAAGCAAAGATGAAAACCAGCACACAGCGACTTCAAAGTGATCGTCACGGTGATTCTGCTAAAGATGAACAGGTAGAAAAC
>NW_024588164.1:0-1494 GCF_018398535.1 Haplochromis burtoni
CACTACTGAAACGTTCTGCTGATGTTTTTAAAGTCTCCATGTTACCAGGCTGTAGAGATTTAAACAGTTTTAGATCCATGACACACACAGTCTTATGTTAAAATCTCAAAGGACAGCGTTATATTTTTTATATTAACAGTAACTCTGGGCCTCTGTAGAGTGTGCAGCTAATCTCATCACTGCCTAAAAATGGATAAAAAAAAAACATAAGTGTTGAAGACTATTAAGAGTAGCAGGTGTGTAGCATCGCAACAAGCCTCCAACACAGTGCGTATGCTAGCGGCTAATCTAACTAACGAATTAACAAAAGAGTGATTTTAGAACTATAAGATGATAAGCTGTGTGTCTTTTTTATAACAGTGACATGGTTGTATTTACCTTAATTAAATGAGTCGTCAGTCGCGGTAAACCAGCAAAAAATCTCGAGCAGCCGGGCTACGTAAAAAGTGTAGGGGGGCGTGTTTGCGGTCACGTCCAGCGGGTGTGTGTGGGCGGGAGCATTACAAAGTCGCTCCACCTCAAGTCATTACTGCGCAGACTCTGGCTCCAAATTTGCAAGATGGCAGCCTCCACAAGCGGGGTATTTTGGCTCCATTTTTGCACAATGGTAGGAGGCGGGGTCGCGTCATCCATGTTTTCTACATTCAATGGTTCATCCTGCCACTCCAATAAACACCCTTAATCCTCACCACGAGTCCAGCGTTTGGGTCCCCTCTTCTCCACATCCACACAGTAACTCCTGACAGTATTCTGTTTATTTGAACAAAGTAACTTTATTCTAATTACCACCTATTTAAACAGTAACTGTAACAGAACACACACACGCGCGGCTACAAAAAGCATCTGGTTTGGTGTGTGGCATCTGCATATTGAGTCTGTGTGTATAATTTTGAACTCATGTGGATTAGAAAAACTTGGAAATAAATTTAACCTTGTGAACCCAACTCATTACAGATATATGCTGCATGGGGATTCTCTGATGGAAAAACAACAATTCAGAGAAATCATTAATGCATCCAAATTTCTCAGACAGAACATTTCTTCTTATCTCTCGTTCATGAGGAGTTGAATGCACTGAAACCCAATGTCGTGCAAAGCTTTTATGTTGAGCTCAAAAGATGTGGTCAGCAAACTAGTGAAATGGAAACTGATGCATTCTGATACGCTTGTGGTGAAATTTAACATGATTAATAACAATTTAGTGGCTGTGTGATGGGGGTTCACCACATGGTGTGACATGTCAGCCCAATCTCACGCCCGAGGCGCAATATGCTGACAATTTGTCAATTCCTGAGGAATGCAGAAGGTCACCTTTCGCGTTCTTATGCTACGTGCAAGGTTATGGATGAAATCCAGTAGAATGACACTCCCGCGGTAATAACCCTAACCTTATCCCAAACCATAACCTTATCCTTAACCTTAACCAGCACTTTAATGACGTTAGATAGTGTTTTCCAAAGCGATGTAAGTAAAATGTATGTACATGAGTAGATT
>NW_024588165.1:0-1494 GCF_018398535.1 Haplochromis burtoni
AGGTACAGCGCCCCCATGATCACCACCCACCCTGACGGGAGCTGGTCTTACTCTAAAGCTACTCAGCAGTATGACGTGTGTTTCAGCTCAGACACGCTCAAGAGTGACGTAGTGGTCTTCCCCGCCCCGTTTCCACCTGTAGATGCAGAACTGATCAGTATTAACGAAGGAGACACTTTTACCAGGACTCAGACTTTACCTAACAAAGAAAAGGTAAGCATATGGATGAATTAAGTATTTCTAATTGCGCATCTTGTGTGATGGGTGTAAATTAACGGTCAATGGATAAAGTTTTCTTAAGCTATCTAATTTTTGGTCTATCCTGCCCAAGTAGAGAGAAAAAACTGCAATTTCACTTAAATACAGAAATACTACGAGTGTAGTACCTTGGAATAAACTGTAACTAGCTCTGGTTTCTTGTGATGCTTTTCCCATCTAAATAAGTGGTGCATGCTGGATCATATTTTTTTCCTTGCAAATTTCAGAACACTTGGGGATTTGGTGAATCCAACTGTCTTGTGGGGTTTGGAACACGGTAGTCTTCAACGTAGCACAGTAGAATAAAACTCTACTTTTAATGTCTTACATTGGATTTTTAAATCCAATTTAAATTTAAATTTAAAATTTTTTTGTGTAGCCAGAGTGACGTTCTAACTGAGAACGGTAAGGAGCATCGAGAAATCATGCATGTTACTCCCAGAAACGTGTGGAATAAATGTTAATTAATTAATTTTTCAATCAGCAAATAATGAGGCAGATGTGCTTTTTTGTATTCATGTAGAGTATTTTCAGATTAAATCGCAATTTTTATATTCAGTATCCCTGGACTTTGTGTGTGATAGGACTCCATAGACGTGAAAAAAGACTGATCTGATGAACCCTGAAAAACGAAAAAAAAAAAACCAAAAACGTTTATCGATTTTTTTTGTGTCGGAAATTGTCTTCGAATTTCGAAGCTCTTTAGTGCAGGAAAATCGCTCAGCAGTTTTCTTTAGTTAGCTTTAGTGTGAAAAGACCTTCCTGAAAAATGAGTGGAATGACATGCGGTCACAATGTTGGTGAATGTGGTGAATGTTTCAGCGTAAAAGCAGTAGGACTGGCATCTAAACTGCTGTAGAACTAAAGTGTAATGACATGTTGGAAGTTGAGTGCAGTCCTTCCGATTGTCCACACGGGGACATTGTAGACCATCACATTTAAATTCTCTCTGTAGGGTCTCGGTGCTCCTCCCAGATTCAGAGGATGATGATGTCTCTCAGGCGATTCAGACAAAGAGATTTAGAGGGCGAACGAGAACGGGACTGAACACTGATTATGTTTATAGGAAATGTGTCAGAATAAACGTGGGCGCCTTTGGTTTTTTCTGAGGTTTGACTGTTTCATGATAAACGCCGTGACTATTTTACACCTTTTCTTGTTGAATGTAATTATGACTGGATCCGGCAGATCGAGCTGTGTGTGGATATATCTCGTCTTCGTGCTGCTGGATTGTTA
>NW_024588166.1:0-1494 GCF_018398535.1 Haplochromis burtoni
TATCACCCGAAAAAACCAGCCAAGCTAAGAGTTGTCTTTGACTGTTCAGCAAAATTTCTCGGTGTCTCATTAAACGACACTCTTCTCACAGGTCCAGATATGATCAACTCATTGGTGGGGGTACTCTGTCGTTTCAGAAAGGAAAATGTAGCCATAATCTGTGATATCGAGAGAATGTTCCACCAGTTCTGTTTGTCCAGACATGCGCAACTATCTGAGATTTCTGTGGTGGCAGGATGGACAATTAGACAAAGAACCCAGAGAGAACAGAATGGCTGTACATCTATTCGGTGCCAGTTCATCCCCTGGATGTGCTAATTTCGGCCTGAAATATTTGGCACAACAGTACAGAACAGACTATCCTAAGGCCTCAGAGTTTGTTGAACAGAACTTTTATGTAGACGATGGTCTAACTAGTGTCCCATCAGTTAAAGAGGCACAAGAACTCATCACCGAAACACAAGCACTTTGTAGACTTGGCGGTCTACATCTGCACAAGTTCAACTCAAACCAAAGTGATGCGCTTTCCCAGCTGGAACCCTCAGACAGAGCAGACACCACAGAACCGCTCGATCTCAAACCTGACACAACAGCTGAAGGCCATGTGCTCGGCATCCAGTGGTCAATCAAAAATGACACTTTCAGTTTCAAAATAAACACTAAGGACCAACCTCCTACTCGCCGGAGCATACTGTCAGTGATCTCATCCCTGTACGACCCACTAGGGTTCGTAGCTCCCTTCACCTTAAGAGGCAAAGGTATCCTACAGGAACTGTGTCGCAGAGGCATTGAATGGGATGACCCCCTTCCTGACAACTTACGCTCACGGTGGGAGGACTGGAAAGATGGGTTGGAAAGACTAAAATCGGTTGCAGTGCCTAGATGTTACCACCCACCAGAACTAACAGACATTGTAAAGGTGGAACTGCACCACTTTTGTGATGCTAGTGATTTAGGATATGGTGCATGCTCCTATATTAGGTACCTCAGCAACGAGAAGGTCCACTGTAGTCTTGTTATGGCTAAGGTAAGAGTCGCACCTACCAAGGTCACAAGTATCCCGCGATTAGAACTCTCAGCCGCAGTCACATCAGCCAGAATGAGCAGCATGCTAAAAGCAGAGCTTCAGATGTGCATTAATGAAGAGTTCTTTTGGACTGACTCCCAAGTAGTCTTAGCCTATATTAACAATGAGGCACGACGGTTCCACGTTTTCGTTGCCAACCGTGTTCAGTTAATTAGGCAAACTACAAATCCCAGACAGTGGCACTACATTGACACAGCTCAGAATCCTGCAGATTACGCCTCTAGAGGGCTCAGTGCATCAGAAATCATGTCAACATGTTGGTTGTCTGGTCCAAAGTTTCTGTGGGAACATGACATTTCATATGCACCCAGCCCCTCAGCTGTGTTGTTAGTAGGGGATCCAGAAGTCAAAGCAGTCAAAGCTCTCACAACTCAAACAAGTGAACAAGACAATATCCTCAGCCGTTT
>NW_024588167.1:0-1493 GCF_018398535.1 Haplochromis burtoni
GCTGCTCGATTGATTTGATCTATATGTCCTGTTTTGGTGCTTATTTATGGTTGTTCCTATAAAACCTTTAACGCTAGAGTCTCTTTAAAGGCCACGTTTGTTTGTTTTGTAATAGAGTAACCTCCACAAAGATATCGATATGATCTTTGGCCTTACAACCTTTTGCCATTTTGCCGAAAGTCCCGAACAACGCCTTCTTCTTTTCCTCTCTTTAAAAACAAGGGGTATTTTTCAACTCTGATATAAAATCACACTCTTTTTCCCTTGTCAAAACAATAACCTTTGTGCATTTCACGGGCACCTTTTTCTATGTTATGCATTTGCAAGCCACAGATTGTCATCAGCTATCTCCCGACCTTGTTGTTTTCCCTTCTCTCGTTTGTCGGCCGCCTGTAGCAGATGGATGGTTCAAACAGTCAGACGCACACAGACAGCAGACAGAAGGCTCCGTCTGAAAAATTGCTTCTTGAAATAAATACCTGTGTGGTTTATCGTTAGACGATGTAGCTTATTTATTAATTTTTATCTTGAGAAAGTGTTGGCTTGAATCGATAACACGGAAAGCACAGATGGTGAGGTAAGTGTAAATGTTACGAAGCATGTTTTGCTGTGTTTATAGCATTTATGCATCACTGCCACTGTTTGAATAAATACGTCCCAGTATGTTTTATATTTGTTCTTTATTTTCAAGCAATTTAGCACACGCCTGTGCTAATTAACATGTTAAACCAAAGACCCTGTTGTGCTTAGTTCCAAATGGCTTTGTTAAAGTTGGCAGGAGTTGAATTTTTAGTCAAAACACAAATAAATCCACATTTCCTACTGTCAGCTCTTTGCTTTATGGATTTTTCTTCAATGAGACACAAAGGTCCGACATTATGAGCATGTCGTAGATTAATAGCGATTACTTTCCTGTAGACAGGAAAGTGGTTTATGTTACAAATTTAAGTAGATATATTTCTTTTCAGGATACCAAAGAAAGGTGGATGAGCTGTTATAAATTACAATGAATGAACTGATTTATGTGCTGTGCTTATATTGCAGTCATACTGTTAAAAAAAATGCCACTCTTATGAAGTCCCTGTATTGTAAGGATTTGTTTGGAAAGAAACACTTGTGGTAGGTCTCCAGTAAGTTTATGTAAGTCTGAAGTGATGGAAATGGGCTGCTAGTTTTATAATGCTGCTGTTTCAGTCTTTTAAACCACTGGAAGCGCTTTTACTCTGCATGCCCCAGTCTTCATTTGCGCTTAAGTGCTTTTCCTACCACACTGATGGATGTGCGAGGGAGCAATTTACATTCATTTGCTACTTTGTTAGGTACAGCTGTTTAACTGTATGTTTGAGATGGTATAGATGATCGTCTGATGTTCAAATTGAGCATCAGAATGGGGATGAAGGTGATATAAATGACTTTTTAACATTGCGTGGTTGCTGGTGCCAGACATGTTGGTCTGAGTATTTCAGAAACTGCTGATCTGCTGGGATTTTCCC
>NW_024588168.1:0-1493 GCF_018398535.1 Haplochromis burtoni
TGAGTGTGTGTGTGAGTTAGTTACTTAGAAAGCACTTAGAAAAATGTGCTTGTGCGAATGGGTGTGAATGGGTGAATGCACAAGTTGTGTAAAGCACTTTGAGTGCTCAGAAGAGTAGAAAAGCGCTATATAAGAACCAGTCCATTAAACTCATTATGCAAATGTCTTGAAAAAATGTACTTGGGATTTTTGTTATATGTGATTCAATGACAGCATTTCTTAAACTAGTAACTGTAATTACACCAGAAAAAAAAGCCAAAGGATTACAACTATGACCATGATAAAGTTTTCAACAGACAGTATGAGGGGATTTGTTTTTTTGCTTTGGAAATATCCCATTGATGGCAAGGGGAATAAAGAAAGCTATGGCAGTATATTTGTTTTGTATAATGTTATGATTGTCCCGACTGTCACTATTTTCATCATATTGATGGTAATACATGGCCCCACTTTTAACATTTATAAAATTACAGAATATATTAACCATATGTTATTTAAGATGAGATACTCTGGTGTCCCCTGAATGTAGACTTTTACTCTCTTCACCCTAATAAAACTATTAATGCAACCAATTGTTTTTCTACATGAATTACCGTACCTATACGATATTTCAAAGTTTCTTTAATGAAGTGATATATTTCACACTATTCAACAATATTTTATTATTAAGAAAGTTAATGTTTTTTGCTGGCTTTTCTAACTACCAGTACTTTTCCCTCATAGATATACAAATTTTGATAATTGAAAAGGAAGGGGGATGTGTTGAATTATTTATTCTTTTTAAACAAATGTAATCTCTGTTTCTAGTTATCAGGTTTCAATTATAATGTCGTCCTCGGATCTTTAGTGGTTCTAACAGGCACTAACTATTTGTTTCTTTTTATAAAGTCTAAATGGCTTGGAGTGGTTGGTAAGATTGGAAATAAGCTTCCTAAATGCTTATCGATCACATAGTAGTACATATCATGTCACAAGTGTCATGGTTGGCTGTGTGGCAGGCAAGCAGAAGTGGTGGACACAAAATTGCAGGACTCTTGGAGATGGGAATAAGCTGAAAATGCAGCTTTATTCCTGGAGGAATGATTCACGAAATAAAACTTACAAAAACAAAACTCTAAACCGAGGTGCTGGAGGACAGGACATAACAAACACACAGCAAGTTGAGGGTACAACGCGACACTGACACAGAGAAACACAGGGCTTAAATACACAGATGGCAGTAATCAAGGGATGAGAGACAGGAGGGGGAGAAATCACAGCTGACAAGACAGGGGAAACGTAAACTGGCACACTCACATACGACACAGACCTTCACAATAAAACAGGAAACTCAGACACATGGAACCAGACAAGACATTGAACTAAACAGACAGATTCACAAACAGACGGGGTGACACCATAGACCAGGGTTGCCCAATCCCGGTCCTCGAGAGCTACCGTCCTGCAGCTTTTAGATGCATCCTTGTTCCCACACACCCGAATCAAATGAATGG
>NW_024588169.1:0-1492 GCF_018398535.1 Haplochromis burtoni
ATCCTGCCTTCAGCTTTCTACATCAGACTGGTCAAGAAAGAGTCCATGAAGTCTAGGCAAAAGATCGGGGTAAGATGGAGTTCGATGAAATGAACCGTTTTGGAACTTTACACTCATTTGTTTCCTTGCCAAGAATTCGACACGGTTGTAGCTGCAGTAATTAGCCCTTTAGTTTAACTTCATATTAAGCAAACACTTGAATTAACTCTGTTCAAAACCACAATTCTTATGTTTTATTGGTTTTCTTTTTCTTTAATTCTCATATTTTTAACTAAAGGATAACACAAATAGTGCAACAAATGGGCTTTATCTTCTGCATTGCTAAGCTAAAGTAAGATAATTAGCTTTATACTGAACCGAAGACAACAAATTACACATTTGTTGAACTGTGAAAGGTTTCATTTAACTTGGTGTGAATGAACTCATTAGCTAACTGTGATCTTATTTTGCTCTCTAGGCATTAGTCTTCCTCATTCTCGGTATCGTGGTCATGCTTGGCAGCATGACCCTCATCATCCTGGACTGGATCAAGAACGCCACAAGCGACAGCGGACACTAAACCTCCAGCTCTCCTGCTGTTTGCTGCTGGCTCTTCGACATCCTTGTAACCAACATCAAACCTATTGTAAACAAAGAAAAACACAAGAACTCACTTCATGTTCAGCATTGACTCGCTGAGCGACGGACCATGCCATTCCAAGAGAATGTATCTGAACTTTGTACAGTATGCTGTGATAGACCACAACGTCAGCGTTTTACTTTTTTTGTTTGTTTCTGTTTTTATTGCAACTTTTTTCATTGTCATTTTTGCTCATTTTTATTCTTCGTGTTTTGATAGTTTGAGGTATGGGGCTTTGTTTTGCTTTTATTTTTGAATAGTTACTAAAGGTACAGCTGAAAACAAAATTCTTTTAACGTGCCTCACGCCACAGAAGAAATAGTCATAGAGTTCAAAATAGAGCTTATGCTCAGGTACGCTGCAACTGTCCTCTGAGCTCGGCAACAATAGATCCTGCTGACAAAACAAAAGAAAAACCTTGTGAATTTTCCAAATCCTGACAAGTGGGAACAGACTTAGTTACGTTCTTTACAACAGTTTTTCTTTTTTTTATCTTTGCCAAAACTGTGTTTGTAAAGCATAATTATATAGTGAAAAGCACTTAAAATCAGCACACTTGTCAGTTTTCACAGGCAAGGCCTAACACAGCCTATTTCAGTATTTGTACCAAGCCTCTGCAACCTTGTTAACAGTGTCAGCTTTCCTTGTAAAACTGTGCATCACTCAACAGAACCTGCCCTTTCAAACCCAGCACTGGGCGCTGCAGAGGTTCTTGCGTGAGGTCTCTCCTGAAACTGTATTTAGTCTTTATAACCTGCTGAAGGTCTGCGCAGCGACGACACTACTGCTTTGAGAAGGCCTGCGAGCCTCCCGGTTCCACTTCCCCCACTCAGGGGTTGTGGGAAACTTGAAATTTTTTCTTTATGGGAGAAT
>NW_024588170.1:0-1492 GCF_018398535.1 Haplochromis burtoni
AAAATACATTAAAAGTAAATTACTTTTATTTTAGCACAAGTCACTAAAGTACTATGTCCCCAGTCATGCTTGCTCGACTTCAGTTACAAATATAACTTAAAAAAAAAAAAAATCTAGATTTTTCATCATTTCTGGATTGGCTTATTTCTAATGTTCCTCATCAAATGTTCTTTTTTATTATTAATGCATGTTTAATACTTAAAATCTTTAAAAAATGTTGTGTCCCTGAATCAACTGTCACCCCTGTTACTCTGATAAGAATTCCATAGAACACATCACCTGATTATTCTTTTAGTCACATGACACTCCCGGATGTAACATATTTTGGAGGGAAAACTTTCAAGAAGAAGACGAGTAAGTACCACTCTTTAATCAACCCTTTTTTCAATGTTTTAGCAAGATTTTGTAATGTGGCAAAGCATAACACGTCCAACCTGTTACGCTTATTAATAGTGGAAACAAATTTTTTTTTGTAATTTTTATAATATGGCTAATAAACATGTTAAAAATGGTTCTTAGTGGTCACCATGTACTAGCTTTTTGTTCATCATACTAGTAGTAATGGCTAAGTTTAGCATAAAATCTCCCCCCTGTTACCGTCCCCCCTGTTATTGCTATGCACTGTAACAGGGGGGACACATGGTAACAGGGGGGACGTAAGATGATAGAAGTTTAGTGTTTAGGGTTATTTATACAAGTGTGTATTGGTAATTATTATTAACCTGTATATATATACTTTTAGAAGATTTTGAATAGTATACATTTTTCAGGGAATGGCACCAATGTCTGCTGCGGAGAAGCAGCGGCGCTACCGAGCACGTCGTGATGCTGACCCTGAGAGAAGACAGATATATCTCAATAAAGAGAAAGAGAAGTGGAGAAAGGACAGAGAGGAAGGGAAAAAAAAGAAAGTGGCAGATCTCAGTGAACGACAGAAGAGAGCACAGAGAAAGCAGTGGCGAGAAAGGAAAAGAAAGCAGAGGGCTAGTGCCAAAGGCAGGACAGAATTTGAGGCTATGAATACTCCTCCCCTAAGTCCAGAATATTCCCTAGAGCCAGAAAATGCCCCGCAACCAGGACCCTCAAGGTTAGAAGAAGAGTTGACAGTTCAATGCTTTGCTGATTAGGTAGATTTTGTATTTGAATGATAAAAGGTGATTTTGCCCTAAAAAGAGAGAGAGAGAGAGAGAGAGAGAGAGAGAGAGAGAGACCTCCATGTCAAACACCTCCATGTCTTCAGCGATGGTCCAGCTACACAATACAAACAAAAGGGCAACTTTTACCTGCTCTCAAAAGAGCCATTCAAAAAAGGGTTCAAAAACATCAGCTGGAACTTTTTTGAGGCCAGCCATGGAAAGGGGGCTCCAGATGGTATTGGAGCCACCCTTAAAATGTCAGCTGACACAATTGTCCGCCATGGAGGAGATATCCCCAACGCAGAAGCTATGTTTCACAAGCTGAGAGACATGGGCACTTCAGTGGAACTTTTTTT
>NW_024588171.1:0-1491 GCF_018398535.1 Haplochromis burtoni
ACCTGGCAAAGCTGTTGGACTCACCTGCTCAGGTAGAAGAGGAGCTGCAGCTGTGATGTGGTTCAAACTCACTTTTTTCTTTTACTGATGACTCTTTGCTTTCTGTTCAGAGCCTTATGATTTGAGGTTGGTGGGAGGAGAAAGTCGCTGTGATGGAACACTGGAGGTGAAAATGGGCGAATGGAGACCAGTGTATGCCTTTCAATGGAGCCTGAATGAAGCAGCCGTTTTCTGTGAACGTTTGAACTGTGGTTCTGTGCTTTCGAAGCAAGAGAGAAATCAAACCAATTCCAGAGGCACCTGGTGGCTCAGAAATGATTGTATTGAGTCTAGTCCTGATTTAAGGGTGTGCGTAACATCAGGAATCACTCAGCTCATCCTGCATCTTACCTGCTCAGGTAAGCACATTAGTGATTTATGTATGAGGTGAGCAGAGGCTTCTCGAGTTGAATACAGCTTATCAAACATACAAAAATGAGGTACTGGTTGAAGTGAGCTGAACAGCCTTTTGTAGTCTGGACAGACCACAAAAACCTGTCCTACTTGGAGAATCCTAGAAGGTTGAAGTGCAGGCAGGCTAAGTGTGCTCTGTCTTTTAAGTGGTTTAAATTTACCTTTACATATCGCCCAAGGTTTAGAAATCAGAGACCAGATAGTGTTTCCTTTGGTCAGTGCTGCTTTCCCGAGGTGTTGGGTACTCGATGATTCTGGGGTGCATGGCCAGATGTTTTGACATGATTGCTCCCTTGGGGTTGTGGTCTGGCTTAGCTTGGGCCTCCTCAATGTGGGTTGCAGAAGGTTCTGACAGTTCCTGGGTTTCTGTGACTTTGTCCTCAGCACGTGCTGGGATGGATGGCTCCTGAAGAGACTGGTTGACTGGGGTTCTGTCTAGGGCCTCCCTCTTCCTTCTGTAATGCGCAGCGGACACTAAAGCGGTTGCGCCAGAATGTCACGCTAAAAAGAAAGATTCTTTAAAATACAAGGGGGAGCAAGCGAGTCAGATACCACGGGCACAGAGAGGGAGCAGGTCTGATCAGAAACAGTTTATTACTAGGCCAGGGAGCACAAATAAAACACCCTTAAAATGTACATAATAAAATGTTTGCTCTCTACTAAAAACAATTCTAAAACCCATAAAACTACCATTTTCTACATTCACTAAACCCCCCCTGCTATAATTAGGCCACATGTTCATTATGGGTCCATCAGCAGGCCAGGAATTCCTCCTTTAGAGCAGAGTCCACGCCAGCCCCGTCTTCAGCAGACAAGAAAGAGCCACCCATCTTCTTGTCCTTCCGCTGGCCCATCACTTCCCAGCCCAGCTTGTGTTCTGCACCCAAATCCATGATGCGACCACCGCCACAGCTCCCCTTGCGTCGGTGTCCTGCAACATAACAAATAGGGGCCAGAACAATGGTCCCAGAAGCGGCCCTGGCTCATGGCCATGGTGACCCTCTCCCAATCCAGCTGCACCCAGTAAACAACAGTAGA
>NW_024588172.1:0-1491 GCF_018398535.1 Haplochromis burtoni
TGACATACCGTGAATAAACGGTAGTATACCAATTTCTTAATCACAGTATGATGTTACTTTGTTGACGTAATTTACGACATAACGGTATCTCACTGGCGTCACTGTCACCAGTAAGATACCGTAAAAAAGGCTACGGTGCGTTACCATAATTTGTCCAAGAGTATTATACCACACCAGCAAAAAACGGTATCATCCTGCTAAGCTACCGTAACACGGCGTCACGGTATGACGCTGGCAACAGTGACGCCAGTATGTTACCGTAAAGTGGCGATGAAAAGTCTAACAGTGTAGCAGCCATTGTTGTTTATCCAGCTATTGTCACCTGCCCGGACACGGGAGGGTTCCATGTGTAATAAGTAATTGCAACAATATTGGGAATAAATAAGCATGTTTTTGCTCAAGAGGACTTCTTCTCAGATGATAAGTCTAAGGTATGATCCTCCATGTCTTCAGTCTGAAGGTGCAGACACAAATTAAAATTTGCCTCCACAGCATGTGAACTCCTACAAGTTCTTTTTTCCTTCGCCTTTAGTCTACAACATACGTGGGTGGTCGCCAGCCACATACATAAAACATGATTAAGCAGAACAGCCATGTCCATTTTGGCCACTTTATTCAAGATGGCGGGGCAACATAGCAGCTTCCAATAACCAGTGCCTGCTCCTGTGAGTTTTTAATACACAGGAGTGGAAGGTGAAGACATCAGTTTGTTGTAAGATATAATTAACTGACTGTACCTTTAAGTAGTTACGTGTTTGAAAAACTATCCTCATGTTAAAGTAGTGTGAATGTGTTTGTTCCCTTCATAATTTCCTAGTGTTTTTTTTTAATTTGTCACATTTAAATTGTTCATATTGTCAAACTAATTTTAATATTAGACAAAGACAACCCAAGAAAATACAAAATTAAGTTTTTAATTGATGATTTCATTGATTAAGAGAGAAAGTTTCCTCTTTTTGTGTCACTTGTGTGAGTTTGTATTAAAAAATTAAATCAGGGTAATCTGTAATAAAACACGCTGGGCCATCTGTTTGTGACCTCAAGCTGAAGCACACTTGGGTCTACCCCTGAATGTCTTGAGAAAAACAAAACGAAGACTTTGAAATGGCCTATTCAAAGTCCTGACCTGAATCTGATTGAGATTCCAGAGCATGACCTTACAAAGACGTTTCATGCTCGAAAACCCTCCAATGTGGCTGAATTACAACAATTCTGCAAAGATGAGTGAGCCGAAGTTTCTACAAAGTGTTTATTTGTGTTATCTATGTGTAATATTTAAATGTGCTTGATGTTCGTAAACGTTTAAGTGTAACAAGCATACAAAAAATAGGAACTCAGGAAGGGGGGCAAATATGTTTTCACACCACTGTATGTCTTAAATAAGAAATACAAAATTCTCTTTCTATTGTTCTCTGTTTTTCTGCATCGTAATCAGAGGTGGGTCGAGTATCCAAAAATTGTACTCAAGTAAGAGTAGCATTACTTTAAAAT
>NW_024588173.1:0-1490 GCF_018398535.1 Haplochromis burtoni
GTTGGACAAGGCAGAGATGAATGAAAACTTTTTAAAGGGTGACACAGAAAAAGTGAAATATTACACTGGTCTTACATGTTTCGCTATTTTTATGTCCGTGCTCGACAATGTAAAAGCTTTCCTACCAGCATCAAAGAAACTGTCGCATTTCCAAATGCTTTTACTCACACTTATGCGTCTTAGACTCGATCTTCCTGTCCAGCATCTTAGCATCTCTATTCAATGTCTCCCACAAAACTTTGTCTTCTGTCTTTGCTGATACAGTTGACGTTTTGTATGCCCGCTTAGGAGTATTGGTACACTGGCCAGAGAGGCACTGTTTGCAAGCAACAATGCCTCCACAATTTACGGAAACTTTTGGAAATGGGGTAGCCACCATTGTTGACTGTTTTCAAATTCATACAGAACGACCATCTAATGTAAAGGCTCGTGCTCAAACATACTCGCACTACAAGGGTACACACACCATGAAATACCTGATCGGGATTACTCCACAAGGTGCAGTTTCATTCATTTCTAAGGGGTGGGGGGGCCGTGCATCAGATAAACACATCACAGAGCAATGTGGCATACTTAACAAGCTGTTACCAGGGGATGTAGTTTTGGCTGACAGAGGCTTTGACATCAGAGATGCGGTGGGAATGATGTGTGCAGAGGTTAAGATCCCAGCATTTACAAGGGGCTTCTGTCAACTAGATGCCAAGGGCATTGAAAATACACGAGCCATTGCACACCTAAGAATCCATGTCGAGCGAGTAATTGGCAGTTTGCACAACAAGTTCAAAATGCTACATACCACCATGCCAATCCGTTCTCTTCTTCCGTGTGAGGGTGAAGACGTTACCTTTCTTGATAAAATTGTGCGTTTGTGTTGTGTTTTGTTTAACATGTGCCCCAGTGTGGTAGTGAAACCAGACACACATGAGACTTGTTCTTGTTAATTAATGATTGTGAAAACTTTGAGTATGTCTCTGAAGACATAGTACTAGGAAAACCTTTTTTATGTGTAATTGTGTGAACACACTGACATTACGTTATGTAACCATTTCTGTATCTGTACACTATAATCGACAGTTTATCATCGCTTTGAACTCTTGGTTTCACTAAAATTATGTTATAATAAAAGCCGGATAACGACAAATAACTGCATTTGACTCTTTATTTTACACTTTGACAATTGGTACATGGTAAGTGCTGCATTGTTGAAATCAAGTTATACATATTTCAATGCACTTCTGACAAAAAACTAGACATCAGAAAGAAAAACGTTGTGACCACTCGGGGCTGCATTTCGCATGGAGAAATGTTTTCCTACTAGTTCAGGAAGGCACACCTTCTGAAAGAACTCCTGAGCTTTCTTTAAACGCGATTCCCAGAAGTGCACATCAGGGAAGATGCGTACAACTGCCATGTCTTTTTGTGTCCATACCACGAGGTCACAGTGCTTTGCGTTGGCCACAAAGACCTGTGTTTGCACTTGTGAGTAAAAG
>NW_024588174.1:0-1490 GCF_018398535.1 Haplochromis burtoni
GGACCAGTGTTGTTATTTTGGTTTTCCTCTTGTATCCATCTCCAATATTTTGAATCCGTAACAGTATCTTGCTTATTATTAATGTAGGATTGTTTTCAAATGTTTTGGGGGGTTTTTTTGTTTGTTTTTTTGCTGTTTCTATGGTTAAACTCAGTTTACCGTTTGTTTTTCCTCTTATAAAAGTAGTTTTTTAATTTGAAAGCTATGAAGTTAAACATGAAAAAATTATTTTATGTTATTGCTGTATTCTGTCAGTGCATGAATAAAGGTTTGAAATATTTATCAAAAGCTGCTTCTAATGATTCAAACTTTCATTTTGTAGGTGACAGAGAACTAAAATGGCAACAACAACTGTAATGCTCGACAGCAGGTAAGAACCAGTTTCCCCACTCTGTAATCTCACTAAGTTTTGTTCTAGTGAGTCATGCAAATAGTTTTAGATCTCAGGTTGGAACCTGCCCAGCACAGCTTGGGTGATGGGGAGGTTTTATTTGTCTCTGCTGCTGAACGTGTAAACGTTTTTGAGGCTTTTATTTTGGAAAATTACAGATTGGAAATGTTGGGATTTGAAATGTAACTTGAGAGATCAGAGTTATGAAAAACTCTCCTTAAACAATTGTTAAAAGAAGAGTAGGTTAAATAAAGAAAAGATTATAAGACGGTTTTAGATTGAAATATGCGATACCACTGATTTCCTTTCCGATCTGATACCAAGTAAAATTCAGGGTGGTATCGATGATATTAATCCGATACCAATACTTTGTTCAAAAACTTAATGTGTTATTTTATTTCAAATTATACCTTCATAATGATTACAGGACATCAGGCAACTTGTCCTTATTGTTTGCTCATGAAGAATTATCACATAGAAATAAAAAGATTAAGTGTTAATTGTGAAGTTTAAGTTGTGTGTTAATTGATGCTATTTGAGCACGTGTCACGGTTGTAAGTTAGAAGGGAACCCCTTCTAAAGCAGAAGGAGCAGCAGGGGATGATCACGGGAACAGAAAGAAGTAAAATGTGGTTAAAATAGTTAATAAAATATATACTTTACAGCATAAAATGTATCCTGATCAGGGCAAAGAATAATTAAAAGAACATAAAATAAACACAATAAAAGGTTCATTCGGCAGTCCACGAGCTGAAGCCCCACAAGGGTCCCACTCAGTCTCCGCCACACTTAAGGCTGATAATAGTCCACCGAACTCCACCAGTGGGGCCAGGCTGATAGCGTCCTCTTGTAGTGTCCTCCGCCACTCTGCTCTGCTTCCACTAAACACAGTGAAGCAGCGGCAGTCACCCATCCTAATGTACCAGGGATGTCTTTATACATTTTTACAACGGGACTTACCCCGCGAGGGCAGAGCTCTAAACTCCACCCGCCCCTGCTCCGTGCCTAAAGCGTTTTAGCTGGGGTCTTGCTGCCAACTGGACGAAGTCTGCCATCCATGGACCGAAGGCCCTCTCTCCTTCTCCTGCGACTGCGGCCA
>NW_024588175.1:0-1490 GCF_018398535.1 Haplochromis burtoni
CCCCCCCCCCAATTTTTTTGCACATGTCGAGGAGCGTGTCAGGCTACATTTCACTGTGTGTTATACTTGTATAACTATGCAGTGACAAATAAAGAACCTTGAACCTTGAACCTTGAATAAAACTTTATCAAACCCCCGGGTGGTTTTCACACAGTTGAATAAACGTTAAACAGAAAACTGATTAAACAGAAGTGTGAGATGGTCGAGAATTTACGATAGCAAGGAGCAGACGGCTGAGTTTATTAAACTCCACCGAGACAGCGGTGATGCTAATCTGAAGGCTAGACCGTCCAATTTTACAGCCGTTTACTTCCAGCCTACCCGACCTTCTGGGGATCCAGCCCACGTAGACCGCGAAGGCCGGGTCCTCAGGAGGATGCAGCCCATGAATTTGGACACGACTAAGGACGCTGTCATAGTCTGTCAACGACGTTGATTAGCTGCGTGTATACGAATGTGAATCATTCATTGGCTGGAGCAGCCAGTCACTTACTGACACACACTGCAAAACAGAATGAATTTTAACGTATTTATTTTAATGTCAATTCAGGTTTGCTTTTTTTTTTATATGCACAACGCAGACCGTGCCAGCAGTGCGCGATCATTGAGTGGCAGCGCATTTATTTAAAGTGTAGTTAAAGAGCAACAATGACAACAGAATGATGTGTGAAGGACATGGCCTCCAATATTTACAAATCCAAAGATACTTTTCTTTCTGGGGGGAGCTCTCTCTCAGTAACACTCAAACAAGAGAAAAAAGTCCAAGCATGAAAACTTCACACATAAGCCAAGAATGAAGGAATTCTCCCAGCTTAAATAGGAGACAGATTACTGTCTGTTTACCAACAGGTGAGTTTGTTAACCTCAGGTGTACTGTCAGCAGAGGAAGGACACACAGACAGAATGTGAAGAGGAGAGACAGAAGTGGGTGAGAAGGACAGGAAACTGGAAGACCATGACATTTCAGCACGCTGTTTTTCACAGACAGGTTTGCAGGCATCCATTTAATACACAGCTCCTTTAAGGTCCTGCCAAAGCATTTCAGTCTGACGGAGGTCTGGACATTATGGTCGACAGATAATACATGGACCTGGAATTGGCTGATTTTTATTTCGAGCAACATGGCGCTGTGTGCTATGCTGCAGTGTCTTTTGAACATGAACTTACTAATTGAGGCCTGTTGAGTCCGAGATGACGCTTTTAGGTTTGAGATTTCTCTGGACTAACCTTGGGGTAAATCTGCTGGGATGTCCATTCTCAGGGAGACTGGCAGCTACCATGAATGTTTTCCACTTGTGAATAATCTTTCTCACCATAAAATAAGTCACTTCAAAGTGTTTTGATATGGACTCATAAGCCTTCTGATAGGTAGGAACAGTTGCTTCTCTGAGATGACTCCTCTGTCTTTCTCCTATTGGCAGTGTGTTAACACACATTTGAATGCTTCACACCACCAAACCTACAAAACTACTTCTTTCTTTTATTTATTT
>NW_024588176.1:0-1490 GCF_018398535.1 Haplochromis burtoni
GGAAAAAAGGGAAAAAATCAGCATAAAAATCAATAAAAATCAATATAAGAAGCAAAGCATTCAAGAGCAAAGAGATGAAGCGTCCACACTCTTTGATCAGTGGATCAACAACCGCTGATCAAAGACCACTGATCACTGATTATGACCATTGATCAATGGCCATGAGTACCATTCACAGAGAGTTAGAGAATGGCTGCAATCACAGCATTGTAGGATGGTGACAGATAGGCCCGTTCCTCGATACAGAGATGGTTTTTCCCTTTTCATGTAAATTGCCTCCCTGACTCCCCGCTCAAACCAGCGTTCCTCTCTGTCCAGGATGTGTGGATGGTGAGAGTCAGAGTCATTGATTTAATTAGGGTTAGGTGTAATTTTTTTGGTTACTTTTACATTTTCCTGTTTTTCTTTAACTGGTTTATATATTTTAGTTAATCAGTTTATCTGTTTGCAACCAGGTTTAAACTGTCTTTTATTAAAAGGTGGTAAAATATCAAAGTTGAAATCCATGTAAAAATGTAAAATTATAATGGTTAAAATATTTTGAAATTCCTTTTGCTGTTTTAAACTTATGAAACAATTTGTTTCATATGTTTAAAAGACCATCTATTGATCATTTTTACAAATATGCTGTTTTAATGTTTAAAGACTTAAAGTCTTTAAAAGACTTTAAGTCGTTATTGTTTAAAGACTTTAAGTCTTTTAAAGACTTAAAGTCTTTAAAAGACTTAAAGTCTTTAAACAATAACGACTTAAAGTCTTTAAACAATAAAACAGCACCTTTGTGTGCACCTTTCAGCAGCACATTTTAGCAGCATGGTGGTGCTGTGATTAACACTGTTGCTTCACAACAACAAAGTCCTTAGTTCATTTCCACCACCACCTCAGAAATGGTGGAATCCCTGGGTGCAAAGACCCTGGTTGGTTTCCATGTTCTCCCCATGTTTGCATGGGTTCTCTCCCAGTACTTCGGCTTCCTTCCAGAGTCCAAAGATATGCAGTTAGTGGGAATAGGTTCATTAATATTTCTAAATCGCCCAAAGGTGAGAATGTAAGTGTGTATGTGACAGACTGTCGACTTGTCCAGAGTGTACCCTGCCTTTTGTCTTCTGCCTTTTGGTAGCTGGGATAGGCTCCAGCTAGGAATTTAAGAACCAAGCACAATAACCTCAGTTTTATCTACATTTAGAAGCAACGAGTTAAAGGTCAGAATAAAAATTTTAAATGTGCAGATATACTTACAGAGCTTTGTTGGAGGCTTTGACCACTGGCAGCAGCCTCAGAAGAGCCTCCTCTGAAGCAGAGTATTTCTTCAGGTCAAACACATCCAGATCTTCTTCTGATGACAGTAAGATGAAGACCAGAGCTGACCACTGAGTAGGAAACAGTTTATATCTAGAGAGACGTCCTGATCTCAGGTACTCTTGGATCTCCTCCACTAGAGAACAATCATTCAGTTCATTCAGACAGTGGAACAGATTGATGCTTTTCTC
>NW_024588177.1:0-1489 GCF_018398535.1 Haplochromis burtoni
AAATGTCTCACTTTTAATAAATAATTATCTGAATCTTACAACAAACGTTTTCATCTGATGTAAAATGTATAGAAATCCATTATTGTACATAGTAATTTTTTTAGGGTCCCATCATAATTTCTTCAGAAGTAAGTACTGTATATGATGTCAGTATTTTCCCACATTTTCTAGATACTGTACCAATACTGTGTGTACAATGCCATCAAAAAGTCAATTAAGTTTTATTCTTTCTCACCTGTCTTTCTATCTCCTTTCACTTTTTAAAGGTTGCCATGTTAGAAAAAATATTTTGCCCTGCCATGCTGTGGCATTGATGTGGCAAATGAATGGTTTATCAAAATATATCTAAATCTGTCATCAGTAATCAGTAATGATCACGTCTCACCTCTAGTCTTCTCTGTCTTAATTTCAGGTTTTCACCATGTGTTGTAGATAGTTCAGGAGGTTAACTCGACCAAGCAGTCTACTTTCGGGTACTGTTTAGAATACCAGAATAGGGAGGATGGTGTAGGTTTAAGTTTATTAGATTGATACACATGTACCAACAAGACAGTGTACATCACTGTGACAACAGCGTTTGTTTTCATTCAAAGGATTTATGGTTTTTCCTATAATACCTGGTGGGCAGGTCTCTAGTCAAAATGCCCGGGCCAATTTTTTGTCCCAGTCCAGCCCTGGCTGGACCATAGATACAAGAGTCTTTTCTTTCTAAGTTCATCTAAAGTCAATGAAGCAATAAAATGTGTTAGCCCTGAGCTGACCCCATCAATTGCTATTGGGAGAAGATTGGAAAAAGCACAACCTGGACCTTCATCACAACATTTACCATTAGCACCCATTTCAGACATCTTCTTTCTTAGTTAATCTATGGCAGCAGGTATATATGGAAGTTTTGGAAAACAGAATGAATTCTAATACAACTGCGATAATTGAATCCAGTGATATCCGTCACAGGGCAGGATACCTTAGAATACTGACAGAATCAAAAACACACTTACTACACTTCTACAAATTGGCTTTAATTTTTTTTAAGAGTTGAAATTGCCTCGGTGACAACACGCTACAAAAAAATTCTCATTATTAATAAAATGTGTAAACCGTACTTTCTCCCTTCACACACAAGTACACAAGCACTCCCACTGTCACAAGCACCCATTTCCTGAACAAAACTTTGATCTCAATTTTTCACTTATACTTGCTTACAAAACATATTTTTGTAAATTCTGCATTGGACACTGTATTTTTTAATCCTATTATTTTTTGCTATAATCAAATTATCTGGAATAAATATTTTTCTCTTTTATTCAGTTAGCACTTCATCATCAGCTGATTATGTAAACAGGATCATTCATCACTCATTTGGTGTGCAGATGCCAGAATGAATGAACGAAGTTCTGACCCTCTCCACACTCTTTATCTGGGTTGCTACAATGATTCTTTGTTAGGTGTGGCTGTGTGCAGGCAGGAATAGGACCCAAGGTGCAGACTC
>NW_024588178.1:0-1489 GCF_018398535.1 Haplochromis burtoni
AAGCAATGCTCTTACTTATTTAAGATGATAACACTTAACTGGAGCCTTTTTTTAAATTTTACTGACATAATGATTGAGCGGCCTAAAACTGCAGGGTCACATACAGTCTGATCCAAACTCCACATGAACCATGTAACTCCGGCACACCACAACGTTGTCTTAGTTGTGTATGTTTACTGCAAAGGAGATCAACTTATTTTTATTTATCCTTTTATTTATCCTTTTGTGTTTAGTTGACACAACCCCATCAAAGCCATTTTCTCAGTAATAGCAGGTTTTACCTTTTTTCTTACCAACACTTTAACAGATGATGGTGTTTCTCCAGGTCTGATTTGTAATCTATGCTTATTTTAACAGATGAGAGGGAGCTTTATTTGCAGTGGAGCAATCAAGAACAGGAACAGCCTGATTATTATGACCACCGCTACCTGCAGCAACTACCTGGCAATACCAGCAATATGGCTGAAAACAGCAACTCGCCGAGCAACATCCCGAAACCTGGCATCTGTACACACTGTGGCCTGAAGAGAGACGACTTGAAATAATGCAATCACCAGCATCCAGCCTCAGCTATAAGTCATTTATGTTTTTCAGCTTCGTGTTAAATGGATAAACTGGCTGCACACAACAAATTGGCAGATTAAAGGAAATGACCTCAAATACACAGTCTGAATAAATAGTAATGAGCATGTGGTTGACATGAAGTGACTAAACCAACTTTTATTGGGAAGACCAAAAAAGACAAAAACCTTATTCTGAAATATCAGCTGATTGTCAGTGATTTATCAAATTAAAACAACGTATCGAACATCTCCTGATGGGTTTTAGTAATTTCTTACAAAAAAGCCACTCAGAGACATTTGGACATGCAGGAAATGTGTTTGATGCTGTGCACAAAGTCATTAGTTTTGGTATATTTATGTTTACAGCCTACTAATGTCCCCTCTAAGTTAGAAATATTTTACAAGTTGCAAACAGAATGTAATTGTTAGTGCCTGATACTTTCTTTGTGCATCGTGATCTCTTTACAGCTAACATGGCTAATCTCTTTCTTCATCTTTCTGTTTCAAAGGCTCTCAGGATGATTGTGATGAGTACGCTGCAACAGGATCAAGCTTTACTGTGCCACTTACATATAAGTTGAAGGAATCAGATAACCTGAAATGGCTCAAGGACACAAGCGTAATCTTTAGTCGCAGACAGAAACAGGTGATCATTGGGAAAAATGATGCTGTTGATTCAACTGGATCACTAAAGCTGACAAAACTGACCAAAGACAAGTCAGGACGATACAGACCAGAGGTTCACAACACAGACGGAATAAATGTGGGGGAAAATTTACAAAGTGTGCGTTTGTGTGTATTAGGTAAGTAACAACACATTATACATACATTCATTTTGGTAATACAAATGTACTTTATAGCAAGTCTTCTGTCTCTTTCTATGTTAGTCACACATTTAACCCACAGAAAACTGCTGGCTCATTGAT
>NW_024588179.1:0-1489 GCF_018398535.1 Haplochromis burtoni
ATTAGAATTGTTGTGCCTTATTTTGTTGTTTTTACATATATTCCTGTTCAAAATACTAAAATTTGTTTATTTATTTTTGTTTGTCTGATAATATTTATTTAAAAAATTAATTGGACATTTCAAACAGTTACTCACTACTTGAGTAGTCTTTTTACCAAGTACGTTTTTACTCTTACTACTTTTCACTTTTACTTGAGTAATAATATTTTAAAGTAATGCTACTGTTACTTGAGTACAATTTTTGGATACTCGACCCACCTCTGTGTAAAATAAAGACCATTTTTTGAGCTTTGACCACTCTGAGTCCAGTCTTTCTCTGTCGCCAAAAGAATTCAAAAGAATGGAATTTAATACGCCCTATGACAGCTGGGATTGGCTCCAGTGCCCCCCGTGGCCCTGAAAAGGATAAGTGGAAGCGAATGGATGGAAAATTCACTTTCAATTTAGTGATGATCATTTTCAAACCAATACATTGAATTTTAAATTAGGCTAATTCAAATTCAGTTTTAGAAGCTTTTATTCAAGTTGAGCAATTCATATTTGAATTTAACTTGTTCAAATTCAGTTTTTAATGGCACAAAGTTCTGCCCATAAACAATGAGCTACAACCTCAAGTTGTCCTCTGAGCGGAACAGTTAACATTGGTCTTTATGTGCAGCTCTAAGGAAGTGTCACTTTACTTGGATCATTTCTGTTGGGTTCAGGTCACGTGTCTTAGAACATCATCCTTCTAATGTTTGTGATGACTCAGCTCACAGACACTCATCCTGATATTTTCCTTTAAAATTTGATGGTATAGTTAATCTGAGTTTACAGTTTATCTGCATAAATCTACAGAAAACAAACACCATAAAGCATCAGTTTCACCATAAAGAATAAACTGTTGTTTCCTTCTTTTTAATTCAGAGAAAAACTTTGATTTTGATTTTCAGCTGCAGAGACGTTCAAAGACAATCAGGACAAATCAGTTTCATTTCTTCCATGAAAACTTTCACTGTCAGGAGACATTTTAGTCAAAAATCTGAAACATGAAACTGATTTTTACAAATTAGAAAGTGATCACGATCATTATTTACACTCTAAATAAATGAGTTAGCAGCTCCCTTACATTGTTGCTGCAGGTCCATGACTGTAAGGTGGAGGTGTTTGTGTAACCCCGTCACTCCTCACAGACACACAGCTGGATGCTGCACATGTTGCTCCGTCCTCTTCCTCCATCTTCTTGATGTCAGGGTGGAGTTAGTCTGAGAGGCAAACACACACACTCAGAGGTGCTGTTGTACTGGAAGCATCACACTGACGGCTTTCTAAACACGGAGTGCTGTGACGAATGTGTTATGGTGAGGGTTATGAGGGGTAACCAGCCCCACTACATTATGATCAGGCTCTTTTTGGCCACTTCAAATGTCTTTACAGAAGTGTGATGGTAGCTTTGTTAAGTTTCTGCTGCTCTGTTGGTCAGATGGAACAGATGGAAAAAGACATTTTT
>NW_024588180.1:0-1488 GCF_018398535.1 Haplochromis burtoni
TACAGAGATGCACATCACCTAATATGCTTAATTGGTAGTAGGCTTTCGAGCCTATACAGCTTGGAGTAAGACAACATGCATGAAGAGGATGATGTGGGCAAAATACTCATTTGCCTAATAATTCTGCACTCCCTGTATACATATATATATCATGTTTAACCTGAGTAGCAAAAGAGTGCAGGGGGGTTGAAAAGAATACGCCAGGAGTTAGCTGTGCTTGCGGACTCTATCAAGCCTTGACCTCCCGGTCAGCTATCGCGCTGCTGGATAACAGAGTTCTCCGAAAATGTGGAAGCACTTTTGCAAATAATTGATATTTTGATAAATTAAGTAGATATTTCAGCATCACACAGCTACATTCTCGCCTGAAAATATCTTAAAAGGTTATTTTTTGACCCAGAAAGGGTAGTCTGGGGAAAAGGAGGATCGCATTTGTTAGCCGGTTGTCGGAGCCTGTGCGTACTTGTAAGCGCAGCAATGGCGGAGGAGCGCGGCTAAAAAACTTATTACTTTTTCTGGGTCACAAAAGAAACTTTTAAGATATTTTCAGGCGAGAATGTAGCTGTGTAAAGTTCAAATATCTGCTCGATTTATCAAGACATCACATACAGTATTTGCAAAAATGCTCCGACATTTTCGGAGACGTCCATTTTTTTCATGCTTTGTGGCAGCTTTTGAACATCTGTGACATCTATTAATGTCAAATCTAGACTTTATTTAACAATATAGGCAAACTATATGTTACAATGATTGCACAGCCATTAAGGATCAAATCAGTTTTTGAAAAATGTTCTGTTTTTTCCTCCCTCTGCTTGCTTCTTACTGTCTTTGAGGCTCGGGACCAAGCACTCCTGCTGTTGGACAGAAAGACATCAACTCAGTGGTAAGTATTTTGGTTTTCCAATATATTAATAACTGTCAGTGACATTTATGTTAATCAGGCTGAACTTTAATCATACTTTAGATCAGCCTGTTTTACTTATTGTTTTATTTGTGCTTTGGCTTGGGGAAGTTGTCTTCTTTTATTAGACTTGAGATATGACTGCACTATGCTGTTGCTGTGACTCCAGTTAATTCTACAAGACATGCTGTGTAAGTAAACAAACAACAACAGTTTGTCTGCATTTCTTGAAACATCACATCTCCCAAACTTAGTTTAGAGGGTCTACACTGTATATAGTGAAGTCTGCAAGTTTTCTAACAGCAAAATTTGTTTTGTGCCCAAATCATTTTGCACATCTTAGAATGAAAGTTATTGGCCATGTTTGCATAGCCCTTTTTAAAATGATGCTTTCATGACATTATTGTGTGTTGGGTGGTGGTCACGGCTATCCAGGCTGACAGTGGGACATTGAATGTCACCTCTCCGTGGGGAGGGAGCCTGAGATTGTCCTGTTGGAGTCTGTTTTATACCAAATGCAGAAAAAAATGTTTTAAGAAAGCAATTAAGTTCATGTTCCAAAAAAATGATTGTTTGCTTGCAGGACA
>NW_024588181.1:0-1488 GCF_018398535.1 Haplochromis burtoni
CCTCTCTTGTCTTATCATTTCCTAATAGCATTTAAATTTACAATAATGGATTACAAAGCCGTGGGGAAAAGATTTCATCACAGTATATGTCTGTCTGAAACTGCTGTTATAAAGTTTAAGGATATAATTCACCCCGTTGTCTTCTTCAATGCCCTGTACCAACACAGAGCAGAGCAGCTACCTGAACACTACTCCCACAGAGGTCGATTATCTTTTTAATACTTTTACTTCTTCACTACGTACAACTCTGGATACTGTAGCTCCTAAAAGAAAGCCTCAAATCAGAAGTACTAGACTCCCTAGTATAACTCTGAAATGTACACCTTAAAGCAGGCAATGTAAGCTAGAGAGAAAATGGCATCTCACAAATTTAGAAGATCACCATTTATCTTGAAAAAATAGTTTGCTACTTTATAAAAAAAAAATCCTTGAAGCTAGAATTTCTCACTATTCATCACTGATTGAACAAAAATAAGAACAACTTGGGTTCCTCTTCAGCACTGTAGCCATACTGACAAAAAAGTTAGAAATCTGTTGAGCCGATCATTAACATTACACAGCTACTTTCAGTACTATTAATATTTATTTAGTCGTCTTCTCCAATTAATCCTTCTGAGTTCATTTTAGTAATTACTTCCTCCAAACCATCAACTTTTAGACCCCATTTCGATAAGACTGTTTAGAGAATTCTTACCATTAATTAATGATTCAATCTTAATTGTGATCAACATATCGCTAATAATCAGCTATGTACCACAAGCCATTATATTTTTTTATGGTGATTAGAACATGCTGTAGGTATTAAAGTTACTGCACTGCATTAGTTTGAATCATATCATTCTAATATACTCCAATATGTTCATGTAAATGGATAGGTTAATGATCAAGTTCGACAGGGTTCAGTGCTAGAACCAATTCTGTTTACATTATACATGCTTCCTTTGGCAGTATCATTAGAAGTCATAGCATACATTTTCACTTGTACGCAGATGATATACAACTGTATCTATCCATGAAGCCAGATAACACACACCAATTAGTTAACTGCAGGAATGTCTTAAAGACATAAAGACCTGGATGACCTCTAATTTTCTGTTTCTAAATTCAGATAAAATTGATGTTACGTTTTTTTTCTTCTCGTTTTTTTTCTTTCCCCCTCTCTTTTTTTATGCTGCTCACCCTTGTCCTTGGTTTCTTTCTTTTTATTTTCTTTCACTGCTTCGATCACCTGCTTCCAGACTTCCAGAACATCCTTTATTTCGACACATACACACAGCACGATCACGCACAGTCATGCGCTCAACGGCAGCACATTTACTTTGCCAAATTCTTCATAGAAAAAATCCAAAAGATTAGACAAGCAATTGGTTCATCAACAGCAGATCCAGAATATGTACTGTGTCCACCGAAAAACTGTTTAAACACCATAAAACAGTTTCACCCTATTAACAGCAAAGACCTGGAGGACATCTTAGGTCAACTGAACTC
>NW_024588182.1:0-1488 GCF_018398535.1 Haplochromis burtoni
TGTGACCCGCTTTGACCAGGGACCATTCAGGTGTCGTGTGTCCAATCCTGTCAGTACTGTTACCAGTGATCCAGTAAACCTCTCCATCAGCTGTGAGTTAGTGGGATTTGTTTTGTTTTTTTTAATTATTAGGTGATTTAAATAATTTAAATCACAGTGCAGTTAGTTTTATTTAGATTTATTTATTCTATTTATTTTATTTGGTTTTGTTTTCATACATTACAGAGTAAGTAGATTTTTTTTATTGTGATATAATGTGGAATGATCTGGCTAATAATGTCACAGTTTCACAATAAGCCAAACTGAATGGGATATACCAGGATTGTCATACAGAGGCCTGTGGGCCAGAATCAGCCTGACAAAGATTCCCATCTGGCCCATTGGATGGTTTTGGAAAAGGTGAAGGTGGACAGAAATTTTGGACTATTAACTGTTATTCTTTTTAGGTTTTACACCTTTTTGTTCTGATAAAGAACTCCTTCAAGGGCTTTCACAATACACCAAAGTAACTAAATTACAGATTTCTGTAATTTTACACATTATGTCTTACATTTTAAACCCAGAGTCAAGCCGAGAGATGTCTTTAATGTATTACGCTTGATGTCTTTATCATGTGAAAAATCTTAAACATGCTGTTGAAAAAGCTCTTCTTTGTCTTATACTACAACAGCTCATTGATAAATTGTGTAAGTAAACTTCTCTACACTGGCTGAAATTGGAGTTTCACTGGTTTGACCTAAGAGCAAAGTAGACTGTATGTGGCCCACAATATAAAAAACATTGAAATCCCTGCTGTATACCTTTAAATGTTTAATACAGTTAACTTTAACTTTTCTATGTCCCCTCTACATTTAGATGGCCCAGAAAATATCAATTTGATATTATCTCCATCACAAGGATACTTTGCTGTGGGGTCAGACATCAGCCTCACCTGCTCAGTTGGATCCAGACCTCCTGCTCAGTTTAACTGGTTTCTGAATGGAGATCAGCTGCATGATACTGGATCAGAGCTCAGACTGATGAATGTTAACATGAGTAACAGTGGAAACTACAGCTGTCAGGCCTTTAACAGCAAAACTCTGAGATCTGAAACATCTGAGCCTTCAGCCATCACTGTACTGGGTAGGTTTGATTTATTGTTAAAGTGTGTGATTCATGCATATATTTTTGACTAGAGCTATATTCAGCTAATAATTTCACACATATAAAAATATTTGTGGAGATAAACAATACAGAAAAACAATTTTTTTTTAAATAAAATGGTTTACCCATATACTGCAGGCTTTTGACATATTTTCTCACGCAGAAAACAAATGGGGCTGATAGAAAAAAGAAACTCAGTCAGAGTGAAGGATTTACAACAAATCACCCTTTAACACAACGAAAATGTAATGAAAAAGTTATTATGCACTTTTTCACGTGCACTTTGACTGTGATGATTTTTATTTTAATTCAATTTCTTGTGAAGTTGAAAAAAAACTTAAGGTA
>NW_024588183.1:0-1487 GCF_018398535.1 Haplochromis burtoni
GAGGTGGAAACATGTACTGTAAATTACAGGCTGGGCAGTTGAACAGTGGGATAATGAGCTGTGGAAAGCACTGGACATTGATTGTCAGATTTGCCATGCTTGGAGTAATCTTGAAAGAGATGACTGAGAGGATCAACAGAAAAGAAGAAACTACGTGATGAAACATGGACGGTGAACAGCAGGCTGGTAAGAACAGTGTGACATGACTGTTTAAAGGCACTGAATGTGGTATTTTGCCAGGCTGGGACTTGATCCAAAAGGAAAATACTGAAGAGAAACAGAGAAGAAACAGACTGTGTTTGCTGGAATTCAAGACAACAAAAGGACACTGAGAGAAGAGGACAGTGACCAGTGAGAGGCGAAGCCGGACGAGTTCGACTGTGAGAATAGAGGGTATAATTGGGTTGAAATCGAAGCCTGAACCCATGATGGTGTTTAGAGATGTCCACCAGGAAACTGAGGAGGTAAACAAAAGAAGGTAAAATGAAGAGAGAAAATAACTGACAATTACATGAATGAATAGAAAACACACATACACAAAGTTTAAGTATGTGAAATTATTTTTGGAAAGAATCAGAAGTGAGATAGTGTTGAATTAAGAAATCAGGGAAAAGATGCATGAATTAAACCTGACTATAACATACAGAGGCAATGAAGAAAGCAGCTTACACTCACTGAACATTAACAAAAGACATAGGAAAAGCAATGAAGACCTGCTTACACGTATATATATAACATAAGTTGGGATTTCTGACCAGAGAGAGGGAAACGGGTAGTTTAAGTACTTATGATAATAATGAAAATGTCTCAGTTGTGTTTCTTTAGGGGCGAAACAGACCTGGATCAATTCTCCCCATGCAGCGGTCGGAAGGAACCTGTAGGTTAACTTGACTGGACATGCCAAGGCAAGTTTCTGGTTGAATTGTTCACAGCGCCATGTCTCCATAAACCTGACAAGTGGGCCCTAACTTCTGGCTGGGGAGCAGGATAGCTGTTAATAAGGTGGGAACTTAAAATTTGGGTTAGCAAATTTGCGAAAGAGAACTGACGGCTTAAGTGGAGAATTATGAAGGAGTCTGACACACTGCAAAAGCAACATATGCAAATACACATACACAAGCAGAAAATGCATTAACCCTACAAAGACAGGACAAGCTCGTGGAGACTAATGCATAGGCATTGATTAAACCTGGCTTAGAACACAAACATACGCAATGAAGATCAGCTTGCTATTTGTATGAGTGATAGAATGGTGTGAATGTTTAATAGAATACATTTGAGTTTGAAATTGAGGAATAACTCAAAGAAGTTATATGACGAAGGGAGTGAGTTATGAAAAAAGAAAAAGCAATTAAAGTGGTTTTAAAAGAGTGACTTAGGAGTGCTCTGGTACTGAGTGATCAACACTAGTGATCACTGTAGAAAGAAATAAAATAATTTAATAAGTTGGTAATGTTTAAACATATGTTTCTCTTGTTACGGCAACT
>NW_024588184.1:0-1487 GCF_018398535.1 Haplochromis burtoni
AGTGCTGAAGCTAAACTGTGTGACTCTAATATAAAAGGAATATTTTGTAATAATGCAGTTTACACTCTTCAGTGTCAAAGATCAAGATTAATTATCATCTTTGGTGTGATTGCATTACTAGATCTTGTAATACTTCCTATGCTCTTCATAGTTTTCACATACACAACAATTTTCATTGTTTCTTATCAAAGTTGTAAAGAAATTAGGAAGAAAGCTGCAGAGACTTGTTTACCCCATCTCTTAGTTTTAATTAGTGCCTGTTTGTTTTTTGTGTATGATGTAAGCATAGCTCGGGTGGAAGCAGATTTTCCAAAAACTGCACGCATAGTAATGACATTACAAATAGTGCTCTATCACCCTTTGTTTAATCCATTTGTATATGGGCTCAAAATGAAGGAAATTTCAAAACACCTAAAAGGGCTGCTTTGTCAGGGCAAAATAACTTCTTGTATTAAAACTGGATCTTAAGTACAGTCATTTTTTTCTATAATGAGTTTTACACCATCATTGTATCTGTGGAAAGAAATATAAAATGGAAAATCACTTTCATTAATTTATTTACCAAACTGTCACCATGTTTTGAAGAGATGACATTTGTATTATTTATTTTGCAGTTTAAATATTACTAGTAATATTAACATTCATAGTACTGATGATACATAATATAAACATGGAATAACTGTTCCTACATGTACCTTAATTCCAAAAGAGGAATTAGTCTTTCCATTTTGATATAATAACCTCTGTTACTTTTGATTAATGTTCTCACAGCTCTCTTTTGCACCTGTCGATTTACATTTGTATTTTTCTGACTTTTTAGTTTTCCACTTGTTATGCTCAGTAAGAGAATGAGAATTACATTTTCAGACCTGAAGAGTTCTAATAACATGAAAGCTATGATCTTTAGATAGAGGAATTAATGAAAAAGTTGCCCTTTTCTTAATATACTGTAGACGCCAACTGTGCTTTAGGTACAGCTAACTGAAAAAAATCCCCTGTATAATCCACATTGTTATTGTCGAATTTCTTTCATTTATTCATTCAAGAAATAAATATATAATGGGTGAATAATGATAAAGCACAGAAATGTAGAAATTTTAATTTAGCTTTACATTAGATGTATTCTGTTAATTCTGCTATCATTTATTTGTATTTAGTTAAAGTTCCATGTACCCGGGTTGTTTTTATTTTTTATTTTGACTATTTATCTCTTTCATTGGTTCATTTATTACTTTGTATGTGCCATGATATCTGAGTGGCATGTATATAAAAGTAGCATAAGAAGTAAGGAAATGTGTGTTTTGTCGGTTTTGCTTTTTGGCAATTAATCTTATACTGCTGGAAAGCCTGTTTATTTCTCCTTACATAATGTCACATTTGTAAGGAAAAACACATTTGTTGTTAAACAGCAGAGTTGAGTGTGTGTGTGATGTGTTCAGAGATAGACTGGTGATCTGGCATACTGGGCATTAGCCCAGCAGACCGAC
>NW_024588185.1:0-1486 GCF_018398535.1 Haplochromis burtoni
ACGAACGGCGAAGTTGGTGGCAGCCACTCCTGGTGCCTTAACTGTTGCACACTTTGCGTTCAAAACAGATCACGCAGCGAAAAAAAAGCATTGCACACCCACATAAAACCAATGCAAGCTAGCACTCGTGCATGTCTCCGTAGATCCCCATGATCCCTTCCGCTCTCAGAGGTACCCCAAAAGAAAAACAGCGCCATCCAGTGGCATGTCCCATAATATCGAACTTCCACCCGGCTACATATATACCCAGGCCATAGGAGAGCATGCTCTCTAGTGAGGAGCAGTAGAAGACCAGGATGCTGGTGTTGTGGGTCCAGGTGAGACTGACCGAGATGTGGGTCCCAGGCACCTGTACTCCATTTCTAATGACAGGGGAGTGGACCTTTCTGTGTCTTTTGAAGTAAGCTATGAGTTCTTTTGTTTTCAGGACATTCAGGTTTGTTTTTTTTTTCTGAGCAGCAGGCAGGGAGAGTTCTGAAGGTGGTCCAGTTTGGTGGTGTGGCGGTGTGTGGCTTGGGTACAGCAGCAGGTGAGGCTGAGACACACTGGAGCTCCATCAGCTCATCATGCCTTCCCTGCATAAAAGAGTGTGCCAGGACCAAGGGTTGTTGGTGTTGTTGTGTGTGTGTGGTGCAGCTGAAAAGCTGCAATCGAGTGTAAGATACAGCAACTGGAAAAGAGACGTGTTGAAAGAGCAAACTATGTGGTCGGGTCCGAGCCAGCCAGTAGAGGCGCAGGCCCGAATGGTGGCCGAGCTCGTGGCCATGCAGAGGGAGCAGGCGGCGGTGTTTCACCGCCAGGCAGAACAGCTGCATGACTGGTCCGAGCGCCGGATGCAGCTGATAATGAGTCTAACAGCTCGGTTGGTTCCTGAGCATCAAAGAAACCTGCTCTGCTTGAGCCTGAGGTCAGCGCACGGTGAGGACCTCTTCTGCCTGAGTCAGAGGTCGCTGTGTTGTCTAGTCCAGCGGCATCGGCCAGAGGCCAGCGTGCCGTCTGGACCTGCCTCGTTTCTGCTAGAGGTCAGTGCGCTGTGTGGTCCTGCGCGCCAGCCACCTGGCAAGCTGCCTATGTGCCCCAACTCTGTCCACATCTTCGGCACAGCCACCGCTTGCCACGCGGTCACCCCCCGGACCCGCCTCGTCACCTCGTCAACGGCTGACTGTGGCCAATTTCCCCTTCCGTCCTAGATGGTTTTGGTCACTGTCACATTCTCTTCACTGCACCAAATGTAGAAAACGACAAACTGAGTGAGGGTCTCCAGGTCCTGCTGTTTAAGGATGGGTCAGTCTGTCAGACCAAAACAGTCCTGTGGCTGGAGGAGAGCATCATCGTGTTTTAATGATCCGGGTTCTTGGAGAGGTCTGTTTCCTGAGGGCTGTGTAGGCAGAGATGAGGAACATAGAGATTGTTCGAGGTCAGGAAAGGGTGTTGCTATGTAGACATGTTTGATGTTACTGTACACATTGTCTAATGTCCTGTCCCC
>NW_024588186.1:0-1486 GCF_018398535.1 Haplochromis burtoni
AACAGGCTGGACAACAGGCTGGACAACAGGCTGGACAACAGGCTGGACAACAGGCTGGACACTTTGCTGGTAACCTTGTTGGAAGACTCCTGCATTGTAGTCCAGAGGGGGGCCAGGGTATGGTGGTGCTGGGATTTGGAATCCCTTTTCCATTGTGTCTTTCTATAGAAACAGAAATGAAGAAAATAGAAAATAGAAATTACAGTAAAGCTCTGAAATCCAATTTTTTCCCCCTGAATAAAACAAAGTGAAAAAAAGTTAAACCACCAAAGTCAAGAGGAATGGGCTTAAGTCGAGACTGAAACCTGGAATCCCTTCTCACCAATGTTTGAAAACTTGCTTATCAGGTTGAAGCAATGAATCACATCACACTCTTTCAACATATGCAAGTGAGCAGGTTTGGTAGCACTGTAAATTTTTACAGGAAATTGTAGAACCTACTCTCACATGACTAAAAGTCCTGTTTCTCTGCATCAAATCACTAAATGCCTTTGAGCTTTATATGTTTGGTTAAATCTGTTATGGTGCTGTCTTCATTTGCATGTGTTTTTAAAAAAAATACCCTGATAAAAATGCAAATCTTGTTCTGTGAATGTTAGTGTTCTTTTCGAAATATGTTGCATTCAAGTAGAGTCTTATTCAGTAATTGATCATTTTTAATTTTATTGATTTATTTATTTTTGACTATCTGCTGCAAAGGTTCAGCTTTAATACTTTGACTCGCTCATTACCATCTAAATTTGATTTTACTTATGGGTATGTTATTTAAAAAACCCACACGCCTTCATTTAAGGCTTTTTTCCTTCACTTTAACGTTGAGGTATTTGATTCAGAGACAACACCACTGTCACCAAAACAAAGAAGAAGAAAAAACAGTCCTGATAACTAACTCATATTTTCACAGTAAATTTATATAAAGTGATTTCTTAAAGGGTGATTTCTTAAGTTAAAAGGAAAGGAAGGGAGTTTCTTTGTTGCTCTTCTACATAGCTACATATTCAGTGTGTTCAGTTTATATACAGTTAAAACATGGAAACAGGTGTACAGGATGAGCACAGGGTTACAGAGGATGTCTGTTTGCACAGAGATGCCCTGCTGCTGTTGCTTCAGTAGAACATACACTGCAGTTCTGCTTCACATGCGCCTGTGGACGTGGATAATGCCGCTGCAGGAGGGGCAGGAATGCTCCACATCCTTGCAATCATTGACGCAGAACGGTATGAAACAGCAAGGCCAGCACCTGTTGTGAACAAGAATAGCATCAAAACGGTTATCATATGCCCATCAACTCATTCATTCTACAGATTGAATATTAATAATAATTTGGGGAGTGAAGAGAGGAGAGTGAATAAGAAATACTCAGTGCCGCACAAACTCCAGTGTATCACATCGTCCTGCAGCAATCTGAGCATGTTGCAGTATAAATAAGGTATGGTTTAGGATCACCTGATTCAGTCTTAACTATAAACTTTATCCGAAAAAAAAG
>NW_024588187.1:0-1486 GCF_018398535.1 Haplochromis burtoni
TTGTTCTTCTTTACACTGAAGATAGTTCTTAATGACTATTCTTACCTGCAGAAAAAAATGTTGGTGCAAGAAGAACAGAGAACAAAATATAAGCTCAAGATTATAATCTATATTGACTAATCAAAGTGACCTTAAGGTTCTGTATAGTTAGTGTTTATTAGTGATGTCCTTTGGTGTATTGCAGGCCTTAGGATTAAGTTTTACTTTTCCAACTTTGTTTTATTGATTTCAACAATGACATGACACGAGGGACAGTCTGGCCATATGCTTGGCTAAGTGTGTCAAATATATTCCTCCTAAATGCACTCAGTTTCGAACAAGACCAAAACATGTGGACATGGTTGACAGGTGATAGTCCGCATCTGCTACAGGCATCACTAATGGTTGGATAGATTTTAGATAATTTTGCGTTTGTATAGTGTACTTTATAGACCACCTTGCAATGAATCAAAGCATGACGAGCACAAATTGAGGACGAGTGAATCAATTTCAAAGCAGAATCCCACTGCTGTTCTGGCAGGGTTGTCTGTAGCTCTTCCTCCCAACTCAGCTTAATATGAGAAATTGATTTGGGGACAAAAGCATCTAGTATTTTATACAAGGCCAATGAGGGTTCGTCTGCAGGATGATATCCAGATTTGTTTCTGGAGGCGATTGGAAAAGTGAGGGAACTGCGTTTTTACAAAATCTCTAGCCTGAAGATAATGAAAAAAGTTGGAATTAGGCAGGTAATATTTAGAGGATTAAGTTTTACTTCAGTGCAGTTCAGTGATTGATGGAGGGAATTTTATTGTAGTCACAGAGATCCTTAACAGGGAGGAGAAAAAGAGTAACACTGGATCACAACGATAAATTCTAAGACAACAATATGTATTTAATTTTATCCAATCAAAACCATCTTTATTCATAAAGCACTTTAAAATACCCAGCACAGGACTAATAGAATAAAACAAAATGGTAAAAAACAAAAAACATCAAAATTGAAACAGCCCTATATTTAAAACAAGATAAAACAGCATAGAATCAAATAATAACAAACAAACAAACAAACAAACAAACAAACAAACAAACAGAAGAGGCCTGTCTTATCTGTAAACGCAGATTGGTCCACCGTTTTGGTGCTGCTACAGCACAAGCACAATCTCTTCTATGTTTATGCTCAGTTCTGATTACATTAAGGGACAGTCATCAGCTGGCATCTAAATACACATTTAGGGCTACCAAAAACCATCACCTCAGTCTTTTTGTCATTGAACAGATTTATCCAGAGGAGAGATAAGATAAGATAAGATAAGATAAGATAAGATAAGATAAGATAAGATAAGATAAGATAAGATAAGATAACCTTTATTAGTCCCACACGTGGGAAATTTGTTTTGTCACAGCAGGAAGTGGACAGTGCAAAAGTTATGACGCAAAAATTAGAATACGATAAGAATAAATACAGTACACAACTGTACAGAATAGAATAAAAATAATATACTAT
>NW_024588188.1:0-1483 GCF_018398535.1 Haplochromis burtoni
ACACAGAATTAACAAAACCTAAGAATCAGAACTCAGGAAGTACCACGAAACTAGGGAGCTAGAAACACTATGACAGAAACCCAAAACACAAACAGTCACAAACCATGATGAAATCAAAAGTAAAAGTACAAAAACCAAAAACACTGGGTCACCGACCCAGGACCATAACAATAGCAGCTACCTGGTACCCAGGTTATAGAACATAGTTACCAGTCACAGATCAGCAGAACATTTGAGAGGAGCTCAGCTACATTTGCAAGAACTGAAAGACAAGGTAAGAAAAATCTGTATGAATTTTCATCTGCAACAATGTTAAACTTTTTATGAATGTGATGCTGTAAATGTATATCTTGACATAAAGAGTGCTGCAGATAGTACGGTCACTCTGTAGTTGCACATGGAATAATTCCAGGGTTTAGGAGATTCCTAAAGATTTTATAAATACAACAATGCATTGAGATATTGCCATATGATTAGCTGACAAGATGTTCATTTTAAAAAGCAGTTGAACAGGTGTACCTGAAAATCTAGTCAGTGAGTGAATGTTTTGTGTATGAAGGTAAATTTAGGGGTTGGTATTGTGGCTTCATATACAAGTGCTTCACATTTCATAGGGTCAATGTGCAACCCCAGCATACAAAACTCTTATTAATGTTGTGTCTGCTACTATCTGGACTACTCCTTTAGGCTCAAAGAACAGTTCAAACTAAATTACTTTCATTTTCTAAAACTTATTACAGCACAGGACAGCTAAAGCTGAAGATGGCAAACAGACCAGCCCTGTCCACTGCTAACGATGGGGAAGTATATGTACGGAGTGAATTCAGAGATTCCTGCACAATGTTGCATGTTCTCCATGCAAATCGGTTTGAAGGAGAAATTTTTGATCCAGCATTCACTCGGAAGACAGAAGAGAATTTTTACAGAGGGGCCCCACCTCAGTGGTTAAACTTCTACATCAGTGAAAAGGCAGAGTCCCTTGGGACTGCTTTTATCAAAAGAGATGGACATGAGAAACTTAGGGAACAAATTCAGAAAAATAGAAAATTTTCAGGGATATCAACTGTAAAACTGACACACCAACCAGGATGTGGGGGAACTACAATGGTCATGCAGGTGTTGTGGGACTTGAGAAAAACCTTCAGGTGTGCTGTTTTAACTGGCTCCACCTCAGACATGGCAAAAGAGGTTGTCCAACTTTTCACAGCAGGCAGTCGAAACAACCAGAACACTGTGCTGTTGTTAGTGGATGATGAGAAAATCCTGGAAGATCTCCAGAGCAGCATTATGATGACAGTTGCTGAGCAGAAGATAGTTACTCATATGCCTGTAGTCATTTTCCTCAGCTGTGTGAGAAACAATGCACCTCAACAGAGTGACCACGTTGTCCTAAAGAACACACTCTCAGACAATGAGAAGGACAATTTTGATAAGAAGAAGGAAGAGCTTCAAAAGAGGTACAAAGATAAATGTGAACAGTTTC
>NW_024588189.1:0-1483 GCF_018398535.1 Haplochromis burtoni
TGCATCTGTATTTCAGATTGTTCTTGTATGTCTTCTAAATATTTATTTCTATCACGGAGCAAACCTGAAGGTCTCATGATGAATGTATAACACAGACACACACACACACACAGACACACACACACACACACACACACACACACACACACACACACACACACACACACACACACACACACACCGACCGGACTATACTCATCCAGACAGCAGCAAATACCATAGAAAGTACCATTTCCCACTTTTAGTGTAAACTGGAGAGCTTGATAACGGACACATGGAACCGTTTATCTCTGCTGATGAAATCTGCATCACTCTGACCGAAGCAGACCGCTCCACACGATGATGCCCAGTGCTGATATTGCCCGTTGGTTTGATGTATTTGGCTTTGATCTGACTTTGCAGTTGTCACAAATAGATTACATTGAATTAACACCCTTTTACCCTGTTATGCCTCTGACACTACCAAAGCTCCACTTAGAGCCTCAGTGAGATTATCTGAATTAAAGTTTCTATCCAGGGGCTTATTCAATGCAAAGGTACACAAAATTAGATAAGACAAATACATTTCAAGTTCAAGTTCAAGGTTCTTTATTTGTCACATGCATATTTAAAGCCATGGCAGGGTCGGAGATAACGTTTCTCATATTTTTTTAAAACCAGCAAAACACAGGAGCAAAGTGCAAAGTGTGGAGCTATTGTTCTTTGTGTTGTTTGTATTGCATATATACACACAAACATTAGAAGACTGAATCAAGAATGTAAACAAATCAGGGTAAAAAGTATCGCCCTGTAAAATGGATTTGGGAAATTGAAAATTTTGCTTCTCTTTGTGATCGTTTTCCATGTTTTATGATCATTGCACAGTTATTAGCACCTCGCTCCTTTTTTGGTAGCTTCTTGATAGCGCTGCAGTTTTGATGTAGATCTGTGGCCATCTTTCTGTCACACCTTAGTAGTTTGTGTTCCTGGTCACTTTGTCCTTGTCATTTCTGCTCTTATCTTCAACGCTTTTGTGTCCCTGTAGTAAGTGTTGCGTCTCTGGGTGTGTGCGCAGAGTGTTTGATCAATGATGTCAGCCTCTGACTAGAAGGCATGTAAAAATCACATGGAAGCTGTTGTTTGGCGTTTAAAATCTGACAATATGCCATTTATCCAATGTGCAGTGTAATATTTCATCCACTCGGTCCCAGCTATACCGGCTCATCAGCCGTTAGCTGCCTGCAGACTTTTAGTAAGTCCCCCTCCCACCTTTGCTCTGTCCAAAAGTTCAACAGTGACACTGACAAACATTACAAAGAACATGAGCTGGAGGTTTTCTCCCTGCTGTTAGGGACACATGTCAGTCACTAAAGCTTAAATCTAGATGTGGTGTGTGGTAAAGCAGGTTGAAATTTTTTTTTTTTTTTTTTTTTTTTTTAATTACTCCCCAAAATGTCCACTGATCGTAAAAAAAACAAACTATTGTTGCTTCTACTCAACATAC
>NW_024588190.1:0-1483 GCF_018398535.1 Haplochromis burtoni
AGGTACAGTATAAGTTGGACCTCCGGCTAGTAACGGATCACCGGGACAGCCGTCACCAGCTGCAGTCCAAGATGTTGGAGTCAGTTTCGGGATGAGAGACTCAGAATTGACTGTTTTATTACATGTAATTAGAAAACTCCCTAAAAAGCCTTCAGTTGATCCAAAATGATGCAGCGAGAGTACTGACAGGGACTAGAAAGGAAGAGCATATTTCTCCTATTTTGGCTTCTCTTCACTGGCTCCCTGTTAAATCCAGGACATAAAAGATCTTTAATAATCATCCCCCATCTTATCTTAAAAACCTCAGAGTACTGTATCACCCCAGTAGATAACTTCACTCTCAGACTGCAGGCTTACTTGTGGCTCCCTTTCCTGTTGAGATTTGGGAGACAAACACTCTCTACCTTTAAGATTAGGCTTAAAACTTTCCTTTTTGATAAGGGATAAAGTTAGGGTTGGATCAGGTGACCCCGAATCCTCCCTTATATATGCAGCAATAGGCCTTGGCTGCTCGGTGCTTCCCCTGATCCACTGGGTGTTTCTTCTAAACTCATTATGTGTTTAATTATTCGTAATTGATTAATCTTTGGATCACGTTCACAGTATGCCTTTGTCTCGTCTCCCTCCCCTCATCCCAACGGGTCACAGCAGATGGCCCCGCCCCTCCCTGAGCCTGGTTCTGCTGGAGGTTTCTTCCTGTTAAAAGGGAGTTTTTCTTTCCCACCATCACTAAGTGCTTTCTCATGTTTTGTCAGATTTGTGAGTTTTCTCTGTATTATTGCAGGGTCTTTACCTTTATAATATAGGGAGACTGTTGTTGTGATTTGGCACTATATAAATAAAAATGAATTGGATTGAAATTAAATATTAGTAAAATAACAAAATATATGCAAAAAATACAGAAAAAAGTAAAAGACATAAAATATCTCTATATACCACACAATTCTACATGTTTGAAAAGCAGAAGGATACATTTTACACTTATTTGATGAGTGAAAGTCATGACTGTTACCTGCCTGTAGGGAAACATGAGACAGGAAGACTGTAGGTGGCTTTTTAAAATAAGAGTGAAGGGCTTATCGAGTCATCTAAGTCAAACATGCAGCTGTCTCAGTGGGATCCAGATGGATAATAAATTACACAGTATACTTGGGCAACCATCCAAAGAGTCATCGTGTAGACAACGCCGTTCGTGTTGAATATTTTCTTTGGCAGAAAGAAAAGAGCAACTGGTGAATGTGTTTGCACCACAGCCAGAACATGTGTGGTGTTCTCATAAAGGTCTTTTCTTCTTTTTCCCACCTTCTCATGTGCTATCATGATCTGATTTCATGCTGCATATAGCACAAGTAGTTTTCCACACAGTAGTGGAATTCACACCTTCTCTAGCTGTGAGTGGCAGTAATGGAACATAAATGCAAGGATCATTAAAAAAACCTCATAAATTCTATTTGATTTGATGAAAAAGAAACCCCTCTGCAGC
>NW_024588191.1:0-1482 GCF_018398535.1 Haplochromis burtoni
TAATATGGTCTAATCAGCTCTATTTCATGAATGACTTCTTACCAAGCATAATCAGCCTTGGGGTGATGGGCAGGTTGCTCTCTGCTTCAAGGGACATCCTGGTAGAAGTTTCCTGCCAGATAAAGGACCAGGACATTTTATGTAACAAATAAAAGAATATAACAGGACAGCAAGCAACAGCATTAATCATAGAGCTGTATGAAAGAAGCTTACATCTGCTAAGACAAAGAGGGAGTCTTCATCTTCCTTGTAATACTTCATCATGAGAAGTATGGCTGCTGTGCCAACCTTGTTGTTGGTCAAAACTCCCTCACTTTCTATCTGCTGGATGAGTGTCCTTATACCAAGCTTCCATTTGAGCTTCTGGGTGGAGAAATAGTTAACAATCCTTCTGCCTTTGGTTATGAGGGCCTGACCTAAGCGCTCACTGATATCAATGCCTGTGAGTTTGTAAAAGTGGTTCGAAAGACCTTTCTGAGTAAACAAGACAGGCCACTGCTCCTGAATTTCAGCTACTGAAAGTGAGGGACAACTGTTGATAAGCTGCCACTGAGAAATATATGTGAGGCACATGAAGTCATCCACATCAGCTCTCTCCACAGCTCCAGGTCCTTCTGAATTAAAAATTGTTAACAGGATGTGTTTCTTTTCCTCTAAAGAAGCTGGCGTTTCCCCCTCAGGAAGTTCAACTGGCTGCCAATTTATACAACCATAGCTATCAACAAGGCATCTAACTTTTTTATGTGAGTTTGCATTACTGTTGGGACTGCAGTCTTCCTCATTCCTGGTTCTCTTTGTTTGACGAAGTCTATGTGTTGTATTATCTCGATTAACATGTTCAACTCTAGATTTGATGCTTCTTAGTAGTGAATAATGTCCACAACCCAGTCTTTCTCCCTTTTCAGTAAAATCTGCAGATGTTTGAGGGTATCTGTTTACAATGATCTTAGCAACCTCTTCACAAGACGCACGTTTAGGGTTTCTGCAGTTAACTTGCATGGCCTCCACAACAATTCTAACCATACTTCTGTCCTCTCGATGACCTCTGTCTCCTCTTGTGACTGTATGCGACAGTTGGAGTGGAAATCTTTCCCAAGCTCCAGAGTAATGGTGTCATTCAAATTCTTTGGTCTGCCATCTAAAAAAAAAGAGAGAGAGAGATCATTGGAAAAGCAACTTTATATGGCTATTTCAACAAATATGTCCTCACTAAAAGATGAACCCTGCATTTAGGATTGAGTACTAACAGAAAGGCAGTTTTGGGGACCTTGTCTGAAGATGAAAAGCAATCCCAGGACTGCAAAAGAACTACAAACTGTAGTTGAAAAAACATTGTAAAATACTGTATATTTTACAGTTTGTCACAATTCCTGCGGTACTTTCCTGTTTCATTTTGTCGCGGGTCAGGACTGTTTGGGTTTTGTTTGACAGCTACGTTCTGTTGTTCCAGGCGGCAGCGTTACGGTTGCCATGGTTACAGGG
>NW_024588192.1:0-1482 GCF_018398535.1 Haplochromis burtoni
GCAACAAATCATCAAATCATGAAAATCAAAATATAAACTACTGTTTGTACCAAATGTAACATAGTTAATGTTTTGTTTATATGCACTGTAAAAAAATATTATGCAAGCAACATCAAGCTTACCTCTATTTAAGTGTATTAGTAGATGGAAAACCAAAATACTGAAGACTTTAAGCGGAGAGAGGGAGAGCACATCTATCTGTGGAAGCATCTTCCTCTGAAAATACATCAGTGATACAAGATGTGATGCAAGAGGTCATAGAAATAATAAGAATTTGTTTATTTCTTATCTAAAATCAACTTATTCAAGAGTAAAAACATATTTTACATGTTTAATATGTTTTAATATGTTAAGTACTGTCATGAGGTCATCAACATGCACTTAGCACTATTGTGTTCCATTAACTCCAGAGTTAAGACACCAGACATTTTGCTATTGATTAAAGTGAACACATTACTTTACCATGGTGCTAAATTGCAGCTTAGGGAATAACTTTTGGTCAGTGGCACCTTTATCTTTGACGTGAACTCTGCTGCTGATTGTTTTGATTGTGTAATGGGCTGCAAGGAAAGCTTAGCTATCAGATTATTACTTTTCATAGGTAGATACTGTATTGATCCACAAGGGAAATTGGTTTGTTATAGCAGCAGGATAAATAATGAAAATAGTGCAATCTGCAATAAACAACAAATAAATACAAAGTGATCGGATCAAAATCTGTGTTCATAGATTACAAGTTCAGAAATGGGTAACCATACCTGATGTTTGCACATGTTCTCCTTTATTTCAAAAGATATCCCATAATAAAAGTATTTTAAAATGTATTATTTATTGTTTCCATCTCATAATTTTCTGCACATGGACAAAAGCTGGTCTCACCATAAATTCCATAAGATTTCCGTTTATGAAGTTGGAATCACAGCTGGTAAACTACAGCCAACAGAGACAGTTTGCTGTGAGTGTAAAGTGACTTTCTAGCTGCTGTGCAGAGCTGTTGTAAATTGGTGAAATATGAAACATTTACAATGTTTTCTTTATACAAAGTAGAATATTGTAAAAACAGAGAAAAAAAACTTGGAAGAATAACTCTGCCCAGACCTCTACACTATACTTTCACTTTTAAAACTTTCTTTTCTGCTTTCATATCAAATATTTTAAACCTTAGTCATTCACTTGTAAAATGTTTATTTTTATTTACACAGATTTAATTATGTCAGTGAAATAAATTATACTATAATCAGACTTTATAACGAGACACCAAAAAAGCATTTAGAACTTAAAAACAGACAATTCGAAAGAGACTTACTCGTGGAAAGTTGTGTGAGACTACAAGGTGAAGGTGAAAATCATTAACCTTCTGACATTAACTTACTTTGGCTTATAAACTCCAGATCCATCATATATGCTCAGAGTTATGGAAAAAATAAATAGGCTCTTAAGATTCAGAGTTCTTGTTAATCAAAGTGTAATGCTGGAAAAATC
>NW_024588193.1:0-1482 GCF_018398535.1 Haplochromis burtoni
ACCTTTAAAGGTTCTTCAATGAACCACTGAAAGAAATGGTTCTTCAAAGAACCATTGTTTGAAAGGTTCTTTGTGGCACCAAAAAAGGTTCTTCTATGGCATCAGTCTAAAGAACCACTTTTGGTTCCAGTTGGCACCTTTATTTTTCTGAGTGTAGCAAAGAAAAAAAAAAAAAACCACACGTGAGAACAAAAAAATTAACTTCATTAGAAACTGCCCATACTGCCTCGTGACAAGAACATAAGCTGGAATGAAATGAAACAGCCGATAAAAAGTCATTGTGTGGAAATCTTTGAACTGGCAATAAAGCCAGAAAATATCTTGCTAACCAGTTAAAGCCAAGATATGACTGGAAAAATTACTCATGATATACTGTATAAAATAAATAAATCTTCTAAAAAAAAATTGAAGCTTTATACTCATCACAGATATACCAATTGTGGAATCTAATAAAGAATTTCTTAACAGTATAAATCTACCTAAACTAAATTATGAACAGATTGTGGCTTTGAATTCACTTCTTTCAATATCTGAATTCCACTAAGTCCTACAGTATCTTCCAAATCAGAATGCCCATGTTGTTTTCCAGTAAGAATTTTGGCCTGTCACCCACTTTCAGAATGATCACACACATCTCCACACACATCTCCAAAAGTAAATTTCTACCAACATTAGCCTGTTTCTTAAATCAGGCAAATACGCTACCGCTCCTTTTGACTCATAAAAGTAGACCTTAAAACAATTTGCAAAGTCCTTGCCAGAAGACTAAAAGACCTTGCCAGAAAACAGTCACTCCATTTATAATACATTTTGGCCATAGAGGTTTCATCAAAGGCTGAGAGTCATCCAATAATACATGCAGATAGACAGATATGTGTAATAGACTAGTGTTTCATTAAGAAATTCAAAACCATAGTTGTCTCTTTAGATACAGAGAAAACATTTGACCAAGTTAATTGAGAATTTCTATTAGGAGATTAAAACACTAAACAAGTCTTTAAATGCACATGTTAGGACAAACAATATTACTTCCCATAGCTTCCTTCAGGCTCGCTTTTTGTCATTTTCGCTGAGGTCCTAGTAGCAGCAATCTGACAAAATATAAATATTAAAGGGATTTAAACTAAAAGAATACAGGTAACACCCCTAAATGCTGATCATGTATTAATTTACCTACCTCTCTTCTGAGGATGATCACACTTATAGATAAGTTCTCATCTTATTAGAATATCAATCCATACCATCAAATGTAGTAAATCAACACTTTTGCCGAAACTTCATTTAATTCCAAGAATTTATATCAAAATATGCACTGTTGCAAAAAACATCTTTAAAAAATGGTAATATTCCAGCAGCTGGGGTGCTAAAATACTACCGTAAAACAAGAGAAAATAACTTCCTCATAAAAATACGGTTATTTCCAGTAATGACAATACAGTTTGTTGCGCTAATTTTACATGGGATCTTGCCTTTTCAAGTGAT
>NW_024588194.1:0-1482 GCF_018398535.1 Haplochromis burtoni
ACAAAGAGTGAGTGTGTGCAACTTTCCCTTGACTTAACCTGCTAAATAAGTTTAATCACAAAAACTGAAACTTGTGTCACCATCTGGAGCTGCAAAAGCAGCTTTTCTATCTGGAAATGAGACAAGAACAGAGAAAGAAACAGATGGGCCAAGGTTGTATGGGAAAGTCCTTGTAAGTGTGAAACGAGACAACACTCCCCAGGCTCGCACAGGGTGTCAGAGTGAGGGGGGAGGGGGGTTGCACAGTTTGTTCCAAAAGAGTGTGTGTGTTAGAGGCCACATTTGGAAACTTTAATTTGCTCATACCTTGTGTGTTAAGCATGAATTAGTATTTTAACTTACAGTTAAGTCGGTTTAAAGTGTGTGTGGTTTAAAGCCAACTCAGTGTGCTGACTTGTGTTGACCAGCTGTGTAAATTTAGTCTTGTCAGTAAAACCCCTCAGGCGCACACACAGACGCACACATGCACACTCCTCCTTAACAGATTCCTCAGTAGCAAGGCCTTGCCCTCCAGCGAAGATAGCGATAAGAAGAGTGGCTACGCTGGAAGGAAAGACAAGAAAAGAGATGAGGAAAAAGGTCTGCTTTGGTATTATGTGGACCCTGCAGTCCTTGTTAAGGATTTGCTCTCTGATGTGTTTAATTGTTACAGTTAGGCTTTTACCTGAAAACTTTCAAAGGGCCTTTATGTTGCTGTTGTAGGCTGTTATAGAGTCATTCTTAAAACATCTATCAGTGCTTCCCACTGAGTCGCTCAGAATCAGCTGCTTTTCTGTCTACAGTAACCTTTGCATATTTAATGAAGTTAGGCAAACCTGTACCATCAGAGTATGAATAGTTTTCTAGTTACATTTTATTTTTATTTATGAGACAAATAATAAACTGAATTCACATTTTTATGCCCAAATTTGAGCCCACACACTGGCATTGGTAAATAAGTGTCACTTATCAAAACATAACAATAATGTGTTTTCCCTGTTCGTTGTGTCTCTTAGCTTAATGGTAAATTTCGAAATGAACGGTGGACAACAATAATTAAATTTTAGCATTAAAATATCATTTCACTTAAAGAGCTTCTGCATGCAGGTGGATTAACTAGTACAGAAACAAAGCAGTGTATTTAAAACTTAAAAAATAGAACCAAATCAATTTGACAACTCAAATCTAAGCATCACAATCCACAACCAAGTTGTTGTTTTTATCACTTGTGGAGGTCACATGCACCTCACCTCTCTGCTAACACACACACCCAGTTATATGAAAATAAATTATAATGATATAAAAAATGCCATGTAGAGTTCAAATAAGACTTGTTAGTAAAGTGAAGTAGTTAATAATTTTATTTATCTGATCTTTCTGGTAGGGCTTCACACTGACGGTTAATTTGACTCTTCTTCTCCTTTGCGCTGGAACAATGCCCGGCAACACCTCACTGAAGAATGAGGCATCGCCACATTCCTACCATGCACATGCTGAAAAGCA
>NW_024588195.1:0-1482 GCF_018398535.1 Haplochromis burtoni
CCCTGTATTCACCAAAAACGAACAACCTCACAAAGTGCTTTCAGTTTGTTATAACTTCATGTACACGTTGGAGTATACATCCGATTACATTAATTCTATAGCATTTTAGCAAAAAATAAATATTTTTCATAAGCAGTGCAGTGTTGTTTGTGTGTTTATCAAATCAAATATGAATAAAAAATAATGCTAACAATATTTGATGGTTTGATGGATTTTTAATGGAACTAGATAGAACCAACATTCCTGGGTTAAGTGAAAACTTAAACCATATGTATGCGCTATATTTTTGTACAGATGCTGACAAACTGAATTGTAAAAATCTGTAAAATTTCACAACAAACAGAGAACTTCAATTTCAGCAATGGGAGCAAAAATGACTAAAGTGAAAATTTTATGTTGATCACTCCTGTTGATTTTCAAAGTTTTCATTTGAAGTAATTAAGTGTAATAATATCCACCAAAAAAAAAAATCCTTTTTTATCACCAACGTTTCCTTTTCCTTAATAATTTATGTATAAAAAAAAAACTTTAAAAAATGTAGTAAAATTTAGCACAAACATAATAGTTGCAGCATGAACACCAGGAAAGCTTCTTGAATGCCTCAGTGGAACAGGTTTTTGTGTGTTGTGTTTGTCAAACTCTAGCACCATTTTGTTCAGAAATGCCACACTTCATTAAAGAGAAATCAACAATGGTCAAGATCAGATCTTCATCCTGATAAAGACGTGAGCCCTGGATGGTCTCCCTCAGGATGTTTGTGTTTTCTGAGCGGATTGTCACCTCGTCTGACTAAAAGTGTTTTGGTTCCTAAATTAAAACAAAATGAGAAGATAAAGAGTGACTTACATCATTGATCTCATTTGTCTCGAGCTCGCTGTGTGACAAATACAGTTAAAACTGCAGAAACATTTAGCAGCTGAATCAAATTGACAAACAGTAACAGAAAGAGTACCTGCTCTGAGATTTCTTTTTAGGCCAGACAAAGATGAGTGTAGTAAAACAGGCCAACAACAACAACAACACAGAGGAAAGAATGACTAAAATCCTTCCTTTGAGAAAAACAGAGAAAAGAAGGACATAATCATTGAAATCTACTAAATAACAATAGAGTGAACAGAAAACCTGAGTGTAAAGCATTCGAATGTAAACACACCAAAATTTCTGTGATAGGATCCATCATTCAGACCTGTTAGAAGGAACCTCAACATTAAAATCACAAAGTAATCACCAATTTATAAATCAATCATTTTAAAAGAGTTTCTAACCATCATCATAATCATCATCATCATAATCATCATACTCCTCCTGGACCTCAGGAATCGTCAGCATCACCTCTCTGTGAGGAGCAGAGAGCACTCGTGCTGCACATCCCACCTGTGTGCTGTGTTTACATGAACCTGAGAGCACAGCTGTAGTGGTGACAGTGAATGTAGCGTTGGTGTTGGACACACTGACAGTGTTGTACTGTGAGAAGCTGAGGTC
>NW_024588196.1:0-1482 GCF_018398535.1 Haplochromis burtoni
GTAATTAGTTACTTAGTTACTTTTTAAAACATGATTTACACCCTGAATAGGTAATAAAACAATAGATCTTTCAGCCCAATTCTACTTTTCCTGCATAATCCATTATAATCAAATAAAATGTCTCTTTTTAAAACTTGTTTTATTAGTTTTAATCGTTTAAATTTATGCATCAAGCAAACATTAAATTGTATGCAACATTCTCTACACTGGAAGAAATTTGTGTAACATTTAAACCTATTTTATGCATATTCCAGCATATAAAATAAAATGTTTTTTTGTGTTTACACTCACTCTTTCAAATAGATGTACGTAAAACACAGCAGACAATAAATAAAATCAAAGACTCAGCGGTCCTGTTGCTCTATTTTCACCTGTTTAGCAGGAGAGGGGCAGGTGGAGGTTTGCCCTGCTGGTGCAGGTGTGTCGCAGCCGTCATGTCAGTGGAAGGATCCGGCAATTTCTCTGTGAATTTCACATTACCGTGGCAGCGTGCTCGGTGCTTGCTCGGAAGTTTAGGGGTTTTTTTGCTGTAAAAAGAAGTTTTCTTCCTAAGCAGTGCACAGCGGACGCTAATATTTTTATTACTTTTTACGAAATCAAACTCAAAGATTAGTATTTCCACACTTTAAACGCTGCACGCTCATACTCTCTCCCGCACTCGTTATATTATCCATTTTTGATCTGCACACAGCTGTTGCCGCGAACATCGCCCTCGCTTACGTCATTGTCATGAGACAGCCTCATAAAAAAATCATGTTTTAGTAACGCAGTGTGCTTACAGGAAAGTAACAGTAATCTAATTACCTTTTTTGCAATAGTAATCCCTTACTTTACCCGTTACTTGAAAAAAGCAATTGAATGACAGTAACGCGTTACTGCCCATCTCTGCCTGTCATGTTTTTAAAAATGTGTGCTCAAATGAGGACGGTAGCTAGGTTTGTCTCTTTGTCAGGATTAAGCTATCCCCAGCTTCCAGTTTAGGAAAAATGGAACAAGGGATACTCAAATACATCTGTCCACGGCTCTGGATGAATTCTATAAGAACAAGAAACAGTTCTTCACGGTGGGAAGCTTGCATGTAGAGACCACCTGTTCAACTTTTCTGCATCACACAAAGACACGCCAGGTCATCTGGTTCGCGTTGTCTCCTCTGAACAGTTGATGTAGAGATGTGTCTGCTACTGGAACTAGTGATTGGAATTTCGGCTCTTTTTAGAAAGCGGCCTCTTTCGGCTCCCAACCAGCTCTTCAGGTTGTTTTGTTGCTTTAATTAATTTATTATTAATAATATAAAATTATGCACAAAAGGAGTCATTAATGTAAAAAAACAAAACGTGGCTTTATTTATAGATGTTTATATATAAATCTATATGGTGGCCCCTAAACTCCAAAACACATTTCTAGCATTAACTGAACTTCCAAAACAGAGCTACCTAGATCACTTAAATTACACAATTGAAAGCATATGTGTATTGTTTGTGT
>NW_024588197.1:0-1482 GCF_018398535.1 Haplochromis burtoni
TGCTGCTTTACAAGCGCAGGTACACAAATCAACACCGGGGGCAGCGCCGCGCCGCTTTACATGGAGCAGCTGGCTGTCATCGTTAAAGCGATGATGAAGAAAGGGCGTGAAGCTTTTTAATTAACATTTCCAGCACGGAGACAAAGGACAGGCTGCCGGTAACGTCAGCTGCTGAGGTTGCGCTGACGCTTCGTTGCAGGGAGCGTTTCCTGTCAGAAGGCAGCTGGCAGCAAAGGTTCACAATTATATCTTAAAGCGGCTTGAAGTGTCGACTCAGCGCTGTTATGACCAGCCGCGCTTCCTTCAGTAATTCTGAGTCGTCTTAAATTGCACGTACCTTCTGTCTGATAGCTTCTGTCATCAGTCTGAATTTCATTTTTATGGCAACGACCTGCAGAACAAGCCTCATCCATCAGCTGGAGGATGCTACTCCATGAATGAGATAATCACGCAGTTGTAGGATGTCACTGCTGTGTGTTTCACAATGATAAAAACACAGAGGCTGCTTTAACTCTGATGGATTGTCCCGCTCAGGCTGCCCAGAGCTTCTCCGAGCAGAAACGAAGCCAAGCTGCCAAACGAGGAGGGAACGGCGCGTCTGAGATTAGGTTTGGAAAATATTCAATCCTGCTCTTAATGACTGACAGCTGAGCAAACGCTGAACGCTCGCGTGAGCGTGCAGACGCCGCTGCTTTTTCACTCAGAGGATGAAGCGCTGTCCCGTCATTGAAGCAGAGAGCTATCGTTAGCACGCAGGGCCGCCGCCGGCTGTGAGGGGAACTTCAAATGTTCCTCGAGAAGCGCTCGCGTCTTCAGATTTCACTCAGCTGATGGATTTCAGCGCTAATCAGAGACCGGAGAACGGCATCATGGCTGCTTTGAGTCAGCGCCGTTTCAAACAGCATTGCTGATGAAAACATTAACTGCAGAATGTTCAATATACAGACGCTGATTCCTTGACTTACATAAAGCGTTCGATAGCGCTTTAAAATAACAGAAACCACACAGCAGAACAGTGTCAATCACAGCAGGAGTCCCAGGACAACCGGAGAGCAGGAATGAAGAGGACGCATTCCTACTTTAGCCAACGATGCAAACAGAAACACGTGGCTGCATTTTGCACTTTTGAAAATCGTCCCTCCGAGCGTATGAATATTATTCACGCTGATAAAAGTGATCTCACATCGAGCGCTTCACTGTAAACGAACAAGAGGAGCGAGCTGCAGCGTCTGCAGAGAGCAGGCGTGCGAGGCGCTGACGGGGTCATCGGCCTTCCTGTTACCTGCCGCCTGCAGGGGGCACATTGTGCCTTCTGCACAGCCAGGCAGGCGCCGAGTGCAGCTATATAAATAAACCTGCACCACTTAAGGCGTTCTACATCTGAAGTGGAGCAATGATTAAAATCAAAATCCATCAGGAAGCACAGGTGAGCCTGCAGGTGCGGAGAACAGGAATGCAAAAGGAACAGTAGAGGAAGAATAG
>NW_024588198.1:0-1482 GCF_018398535.1 Haplochromis burtoni
CAGTGGAAACCCAAAGAAAGCACGCATTAAGAGGCTCTAATGCCTGTGTCTGAATCTCGCGCCCCATGTCACCTGTACTTGCGGCCGCCTAATGACTTGAAGAAATATTTTTAAAAATTATTATTCAAAATAATTTATTATGAGGGCAATAGGCAGAGTGTTGCAGAAGAAAGTAGCCTCATGGGCAGTGTAGTCTGTGCTGCAGGGAGAATGGACTGCAATACCTGTTATGTTTCTGTGAGCGCGAGGAGGGAGAAGAAGGAGAGTCGAAAAGTACGAGTTGTCACTGACCACTGATGGAAGATGGAAGCATGTGAATATAATAATAACCACTGCCACCAAAAGGTTTTCCTCTTAGACGAGGAAGAAAGCCACGGGACGTGAATTCGGGTCCGAGCAGGTGTTTATAGTCTGGTCTACGGCGGTGGGATTCAGTCTGACGATCCGAACCACCAGTGAGACATCTGAGGGTGAGAAACATTATTTTGGTATATAAAACCACCGCAAAGGTTTAATGAAACGCGTAAAATAGGTTAGAAGTAGCCGCAATTATGCTGTAACGAACCAAATTAGACTTAGGTTTTAGAGGTAGTCGTAATTACTTCGTAACAAATTGTAGAAGGGCGCAAATGTCTATGTGTATTTGTCTGGAAGTAAGTTGATTTTACAGCACAATATGCTGCTGAACTACTTCCATTTTTTGTTTTCTTTGCTTGAGGCTCACGTACTGGTGACAAAGGACAACGGTTGAGTTTTATCTCATAAAACTGATACCGCTTCATTTTTTAGAAGTGAAGTAGAAGGGAGTATCAGCAACCACTCTGAAGTCAAGCGTGCCAGTGACGGCCCAGCAAAATCTTTGAAAATGGGAAATAAACAAGTAAAATTAACACCTGATGAGAAATGTTTAGAAAAACAATAAGCTGGAGCAGGAATAATCCAAAAGAAAGGGAGAGGAATGCATATTGGAAGAGCAAGAGGTAAAGGCAGACTTAGATACACACCAAACAGTAATTTTAGCGCTGCATGCTGGGAGTGTGGAAAAAAGGGACATTTTGCACGTGACTGTAAGAAACAAAGAAGACAGTGACTCAGAACAGGATAGCAGCTCAGGTGAAGAGAGCAGTTCAGACTAGGAAGAACATAATAATCCCTCACCAAGTGAAAATTAGAGATCAAAGTGGTTTAAAGTAGTTTAAAAAGGGCTGGAAACAGATCCGACTGAATAAATATAAATACACGAGGTATAAAGTAAAATAAACAGAAGGCTAAATTAAATTAGGGTGATATGTTGGATCACCCAGGAATTTGTATGTGTCGACCACATCAATATCCAAACTATGGATGTTCACTGGTGCGATGGATGGTGGTTGGTTGAATTCACACCAGATGATGAAGTCGGTGATGATCTTCCTATACTCTAGATCGTTCCCCTCAGACATCCATCAATGACTGTATCATCAGAGAATTTCTGGAGGTGGC
>NW_024588199.1:0-1482 GCF_018398535.1 Haplochromis burtoni
CCAACCCTCTGCATGTGCTCCTTCACTACAATTGTGTTTCTAGTATCCAGAAACAGGACATAATATGTTGATCATTTTTGGCAGGTATGTTAAAACTCTTACAGGAGTAAGTTTTGATGTTTCTGTTGCTAATAAACATTTAGCCTACTGGTTTTTTTTTTTATATACAGAAAATGTTTGAGAATACTGGAGTACATTACACACACACACACACACACACACACACAAGATTTTCATTCTAGCAATAACACAACATTGAAGTAATTCTCATATTATTTTCTTTATGTTCACTCATAATATGAATCACCTTGAGGCAACTGTTTTTGTGATTTGGCACTATATAAATAAAACTGAACTGAATATAATTGAATTAACATTTCCTACTGTGGTGAGCAAGGTCCTTTATCCTGGTCTCCAGGAGGATGTATGATCTTCACTGTTCTCATTTGAGGACATGGCAGTGAACTTCTATGGACTAGCGGAGTGAGATCTATTGAAAGAAGAAATTTAAAATATGTATACAAAAACTTGAATGGACTTCGTGCATTTCTGTTGTAGAAGTTTCAAGTACATTATTTAAGTTTAGCAATGAAAATATTTTCATTTGCCTTGTACACTGAAGATGAAAATGGTGCTCCCTCCCTTGAGGTAATCTCTGGATTGGATGTCTTCCAAAGATGCGAAATAATATCTACCATACGGGTCATTAGCATAGATGGTTTCATTGTTCTCATCAACAATTTGATTTCCAACATCCCGAGGTCTGCCCAAAAAGGGTATGCCTAGAAGGTAAATTTATATAAGCAGATTTTTTAAGCATTACTTCATTTTTCTGCAAACGTACCAGTGGAGTTTAGCAGATTTGGGTCAGTGGTGAGACTCATTTGCCTTGACATCTGTAGCTGGATGTTGGGGTTCTGATCCACCATTTGAACAGTAAATTGCCTTTGTGGGCAAGGCCATTTCAGTTGGTCATCATAGACACCAGAGACAAGTTGCACATATACTCCAAAATCTGTCTGGCGGAGATATAACGCTACCCGGTAAGCATAGCCCACGCTGGAGTACTGGCGTGGGCATAAGTCTTGGTGCCCCCAGCACCTTAGCTCTTCATTTCACCACTACCAGCCCCTTTGGAGTCCGTGGGACGGCCTCTTCCCACCCCAGACCCTTTTTTGGCTGAGTTAGATAAGTGTGCACAGCGCAGGACCTATGAGAGTGATGGGGCAAAGATCACCTATTTTGTACAGTTACTATCGAAGAGATGTCGCCCGGCAGACTCCCCTGGCACAACATCGCCTGCCGGCAAAGACATTGCAGACATCCTGGAGTCAATCGACAAGCGATTGTCCAGTTTCAATGCGAGGCTGTCCCTGGTGGAGTTTTACACCAGGAATTTAGATCTCTGATAAAATCCCTGGAATTCAGCCAGCAGCAGGTGGAAACGCTTGCCGCTGAAAATGCCACGCTACGGGAGTCGGT
>NW_024588200.1:0-1481 GCF_018398535.1 Haplochromis burtoni
TGACACTATTAAAATGTATAAAGTAGATAGTTAACAATGCCATGTGGTACTTATCAAAATATTTTATAGAATACTGTTTTTCGTGGCTATGCTGTCTTCATAGGACAGTGACTACAAACATAGTTTTATACAATGATGCATTACTGTAGATTAAACAGAATTTCAAGTATTTAAGATTAGCTCAAGCTAAAACATCTGCATCAGTAATATACAACTACTGAGTCTAAGTGCTTTTACTTTTAATACTCCATGAACAGTTTCCCCAAAATGCAGTTTTCTGTAGACAGACAGAGTATATTATTGTACAACATATATTTAAATATATTCCATACAATTTGTGATTTATGTGCACTGACACTCTTTTGCTGTTATTTTCTGTTGTTCAAGATCCAAAAATATTTAGTCCGAGCTCAGACTTCAAAAATCTGGTTATTTGGTTCTGGTTATGCTACTAGGATACTATAAATCTTAATCTATCCCTGCATTTCCATAAACATGAAGTTTTTTAGATTTTTATTCAATTCCATATAGACTCCTGCTATTCTAAATATGCATTTCAGGATCAAATATGTATTACCCCACTGAAAAAGAGTCTCAGTCAAATCTTTTTGTTTAAGAAGTATTTGCTTGCAGCTCATTAGATTCTTAACAAAATGAAAATTAAAGAAAAACTGTGTATTTGAGAACTATATTTAAAGTTGAGATTTTTTTTATTACAAATAGGTTAGTGACAGGGGATGCATACCACCATTATTGATGAATTTGATGGTATACCACAGTATTCAGAATATTTTTTTTCCTTTTGGGAAATGATGATCTGAACTGCTCATGTAAGATGAAAAATGCCAGAGAACTAGAGCTTGAAACATTCACAAAGCTATCATATAAGCTTTCTCTTTCAAGTAGTGGACACCAGCTGCCAGATTCCAGTCATGCAGTGACTAGTAATTAACATGGATGGCTGCATTTTAGCCTGCTAATTTGATGACAAACTAGCACATTAAAATCTCCCTGCTTCAACTAAATCCCAACATCAACCACGATAACTGAGAGAAGGTTGCAGAAAACCATATTTCAGCAGGACTAAGACTAATTGGAAGAGATGGATGTGAGCGGAGCTTAGATGAGGCACTTCTGAAAGCATAAAAGTAAATAGCAAGACAAAATGATTCCCATGACTGCACTAAGTCTTCCTATTTAAAACTTATTGCTTGGGCTTTATTCATTACCACAAGAGTGTGTCTCTCTCACCACACATGCCCGTTTAGTTTACTTTTATTCTAGTCCAACTTTGTTGCAACATCTGCTTGTAACACTCCATTAGATTGGTATTAGGCCTTGTATCTCATCTCTTTCCTCTCAATGCTTGCTTCGGAATTAGTCTCATTTACCAGCACATCATCTGGTGATCCTAAGGATTAAATGATATCAGGCTGTAGCTGTTTGTTGTTCATCTTGCACTATACAGACAATAAAATATA
>NW_024588201.1:0-1481 GCF_018398535.1 Haplochromis burtoni
TTATGTATATCATTGTATTCCAGTAATAGCACTGGCAGATGATATAGTGATATTAACTGTTGCTCAAAATGCTAAATACTTGATTTTTGGGGTATTTTTGAATGTAGGTTTACTTTTGATTTCCACTGATCATTGTTATTTTGTTAAAAAAAAAAAACCCACAGTGGGTACCTTTAAACATTTCCAACATGAATAAGCATCATCATCCGATGTGTGACTTACAGTTGTGGTCAGAAGTTCAAGCATTGGATTGAGCAATACGCAGAACAATGGGAAAGACCAATGAACTCCATGAAGATCTACAAAGGAGAAATGTAGATTTGCACAAGTTGAAAAGGTCTCTTGTGGCCATTTCTAAACAAATGCAGTTTCTAAGATCATCAGTTCAGTTTATTTGTTTGGATCTGGTTTAAGAGAAGATCCCAACTGTCCTCAGAGTAAATTGGGTAGGACATTAGCATAAACAAAGAGGGTGCTGTCCAAGAAGTTTGAAACTTTACACCTTCAAGCTCGACTCAGATTTACAGCTACCAACATGCACCAAATGCCTTTAGTTTTTAAACTTTGTCAGAGGAGACAAAGGTTAAGCTATGGTATGTTTGGAGGTGTAAGGTGAGACTCAAACGCTGTACCTACTATCAAGTATGGTGGTGGTAGCATCATGCTCTAGGGCTGTTTTGCTGCTGGTAACAGTGCAATACATTACATTATAGCAGAAGGGGAAGGATAAATGAAGAAGGATTCTTCAACCTTACCTCAAATCAACAGCTAGATGATTGAAACTTGGATGCAATTCCAACACGACAATGCAAAGCAATGCATTGTTCACAATGCGATGTGGCTCAAAGCTAAACAGTATCATTCACTTTTTGTCAGAAAGCCCAGAGAGTGGTACATGAAGGTGGACCCAAAGACACCAAAACAAGACAGCGATCAGATTTACAGATGTTACTGTAAACACTGGAGGAAAATAACAAGGGAGCCCTGAGCAGGGAATCACTTGGCGTGACGCACTGCAACAGAGGGAGAGGTGGTTAAATCAAATCAAATCACTTTCATTGTCACATCACATGTGCAGGTACACTGGTACAGTACATGCGAGTGAAATTCTTGTGTGCGAGCTTCACAAGCAACAGGGGTGTGCAAAAATACAATAACATAAGAACAAGCAAAATATAAGAATGGGTAAATCTGAGAGTTATATGAATAAATATATGTACAATATAAGAGTATATGCGCATTACTGAATGTGTATACTAAATATGTATATCTACGCGTGTGTGTGTATGTATTTTAAAAATTAACTAGAATAAATAATAAAATAAAATATACAGAGGTTGGTAGTTGGACATGTGCAAAACAAGTGGCATTTATATACAGTATGGAGTGCATAATGTTGAAGTTCCGGTAAGAGAAGGTGAGGTGTTTATGAAGTGCTCAGCAGTCTGATGGCCTGATGGAAAAAGCTGTCTCTCAGTCTG
>NW_024588202.1:0-1480 GCF_018398535.1 Haplochromis burtoni
TATACCTTCCACCTCCAGGAAGAGAAAAACTCCTCAATTGGATTCAGGAATGGGCTGTAAGGAGGAAGAAACTCCATAAGCATCCTGTCGTGTGCTGCAAACCACTGCCTGACTACAGCAGAGTGATGGAAGCTTACATTGTCCCAAACCACTACATACATTGTCCGATTGTCACCAGGATCATCCCTTCCATTTTGTGGGATCAGGTCCCTATGAAGAGCATCCAGAAAAGCCAACAGGTGTTGTGAATTGTATGCACCAATACGAGGAATATGGGTGTGAACCCCATTCTCTGAGATTGCGGCACACATTGTAATATTCCCTCCTCGTTGGCCTGGGACATCAATGGTGGCTCTTTCTCCAATGTGATTCCGTCCACGCCGTCTGCCTTTTGCGAGATTGAATCCCGCTTCGTCAATATATACAAACGTGTGCAGGGGTTCCCTGGCCTCCAACTCCAGGATATGCTTTACAAAGGATGAGAATCAGACAGGTCTGTAATGGTGCATTTGGCAGAACAGATTGTACAGTTGGAATTGTACATAGGATTACAGTAACATGCATAAATGTAGGTTGAGTACATGGCCTAAACTGTTACAGTGAACAGAGGTACATATGCGAACATGTTTTACCTGTACATACTGGTGACGGAGCTCCTTCACTCGATCACTGTTCCGTTCAAATGGTACTTTGTACAATTGCTTCATGGACATTTCATTCCGTCTGAGGACTCTGTCTATGGTGGAAATTGATATTGACTGAATATTTCCGAAGATGGTGTCATCGTTTACGACAGTTCTTTGTATTTCTCTCAGTCTCAAAGCGTTGTTTGCAGCCACCATTGCACAAATTCTTTCCTCTTGCTGCGGAGTCATAAGTGGACCTCTTCCACCTCCTCTAGGTTGTCTGGCAGTCCTTTTTGAGATGCAGATGGGAAAACACACACATGTAAGCGCAAACATGCTTACAGTGATTGTCACAGGACTATCATTCAAAACTCCTTTCTTTACAGCATTACTGTATTGTACCACAGCACACTATGCCACACCTGGGCCAAGTCTGCGCTTCAGTTACAGTACGTCTATGTGTAAGGATCTGTAAGGTCATGTCCTAATGCAAGTCTCCTGTATGACTATGAATGTGCAGAGCAAATTAGTTTGTGCTGCATACTGTAACTAGATTACGGTGTGCTCACCTGTTTTCCCGACGAAATGTCTGGATGATAGAACTTACAGTAGTTCTCCCAACATTTGGCTGCACCCTTCGACCAGCCTCGGCCATTGTGAGGCCATGGTTTATCACATGATCCACAAGTGTTGCCCTGATTTCGTCAGGAACGTGTCTATGTGGTTGGCCTCTTCTCACCCGGTTTTGTCCTCGTCCTCCACCGATCCTCACTCCTCTTCCACGAGGCTGACGTTCCATGTTCTGCTGTTTTGTAGATTCAGTATGCACCTCATGCCACTCCTGTCTGTTGGTT
>NW_024588203.1:0-1480 GCF_018398535.1 Haplochromis burtoni
TCTAGCTTTTAATACATAATATTCAGAATCTTACAACCAAAGTGGTCATCTGATGTACAATGTATAGAAATCATACATATATACGAATAAGATAAGATACCAATAAGACCAATATTGTAAACTAAGGAAACACAATGAAGATATAAATTGGTACAAAGTTCATAAAGCCAGGGAGGTAAAATATTCCTGTTGTACTTTCAGTGAAATAAATTTCACTAAAAGATTCAGAGGAACGCTGGTTTGAGTGCGGAGTCAAGGAGGCCATTTACGTGAAAAGGTAAAGACCATCTCTGAATCGAGGAGGGGGCCTAAGGGTACATCTTTCGCCATCTTACAATGCTGAGATTGCAGCCGTTCCCCAACTGTCTGTGAATGGTACTCATGGCCATTGATCAGTGGGTTTTGGTCAGTGGTTGTTGATCAATGGTCATGAGAATTTGCATAATTAAGATTAAGGAACTGACCTCCCAGCCAATTGTTCTTCAGTGGGCTTGTTTCAGTCATTATGCAAATGTACTGTTTATATGATTGGGGAAACCTGCAGTCAGCTGAGACTGAAGAAGTGACAAAACGTTTCTCCCACAAAACGCGACGTCCAGATGAACAGAATCAACTTTTGGAGATTTACTTACCTGGATGATTGAGCATGCATTATAAGGTTTGTCTCACACTCAGCCACAGTTGAGGCAGAGAGGAAAAAAAGGGGGAGAGAAATCACCTCGGCTTCTTTCCAGAGACCAATTTCTACACCAGTGGCCAATATTTCAATTATGAAATGTTTCACAGTCTGAAAGAAAGGCGTTGCAGTCGCCATCCACATTCTGCTCTGAGGCTCTGTGTGTCTTGGAGAGCTGACAAAGCAGAAACACTGAACAAACAAGAATAATGGCCAGAACCAGGAAATCAAAACAGAGTAAGATAAAGAAAGAGAGAGGCGGACGTGTTCAGAGGATGAGAGATGACAGCTACGGCTGGTAAAATAATTGCATGTGCTACCTTGTAATAGTCTCACATTTTCCATCTCTCATGCTAAATAAGCGCTGCGTGTTGCGGTATTTGTTCCTCAAGTAAGATTATAGATTAGCAGTACGAGTTAATTAATCAAGCTCATATTCGCAGCTTGAGGTCTTTGAAGTGCAGTAAAAGTTGAGCAGTATAAATAATCCTCAACCTCTAAAAACATTTCTTTGACTAATGTTTATACAAGGACTCTTATTAAGTGGTTCAACGAGGCAGAACTGGTACAGTATGTGACCATGTTTTTGATGGAGATTACCCCTTTATCCCTAAGGTCTTATATCTGATAAGCATGACAAAGCCCAGGTGGGCTGGCAACATCCCAAAATATATATAGTTTTAAAACAAGTGCAACAAAATAACAATCCCCACTGCTGCTGCTGCTGTTGTTATGTCGCTGTTCTGTTTCTTGTACATGGCAGGGTTGAGACTGCGCTGAAGAAGCAAAGAAGAGGATTAAAAA
>NW_024588204.1:0-1480 GCF_018398535.1 Haplochromis burtoni
TTATTATTATTATTATTATTATTATTATTATTATTATTATTATTATTATTATTGTTATTATTGTTATTATTATTATTATTATTATCTAAAAAAGAATCTTTAATTTACTGTCTGAAACATCTACACTTCACATTGAAGCCTCAATCCTGTACATTGCTTTTTTCGGGGAAAAAGAGTGAGAGAAAATTTCCTCCTGTATATAACATAGTGGCTATGGAGAAGGGGTTTTTCATTTCAGAACATGCTCACAGACAGCACTGACAGATCCGAGTCCGGATTATTTACTAAGAGAAGAAATGGGCGTCAGTCTTGGCCTTGTGAGCAGAAAGAGACCCGGTACTTAAACGCGCTCTGCGATGCAGGCCTCAAATAAGTTTGGAAATGGCAGGTTTTACGCACCAGTTGCGCACTTGGTTTAGAAAGAAAGAAATATAGCAATATTCTCTGACTTTTACTTCAACGCATAGGGAGCTTACGTTTACAAACACAAATTAACCCACAACACAATCAGGCATGTCTTATGAAACGGATATAAAATGGGCACCTTTTTTGGCCTAGTATAAAACGATCCAAACCACTTAACCTGTTTAATTTTAGCCAGATTGAGTCACAGGTGTTAGCGCCAATTTCAGAGCTCGTGCAGTTTGTGCTGCATCTCGTGTGGATTTCATAATTGCATCAGCGCCTCTAACTGAGAGAGAGCGCGCGTTTCAAACCAAACAGTGCTGGTAAGCAGAAAGGAGAGACGGCGAGGGGACGTAACTGGCCGCACGGATACAACCACCAGCGCTGTTCCTCGTAACAATGACCCCTTGTATCCCCGCCATGCGACACACCGGCCCCCAGTCCAAAAATCACCACTTTTTTTTCATTATCCATGAATGCTGACTGTGATAAAGGAATCCTAACCACGAGTGAATCTCTGTGTTGCCTCTTTCATTCCCCCGGTTCCCCTCCTTTCTTTGCTCCCTTTGTTTTCTTCTTCTTCTTCTTTTTTTCTATCTCAGGTGAATTGTAATCATGTGATCAAAACGAGCACCCTCTTCTCCCTTAAATTAAAAAAAAAAGAACTGTGGGACAAAAAGCAGTTCTGTGTCTATAAAAAAAGAAAAGAAAATTGTGGAAAACGCTTGTGTCTCCCCCATCTACCGCCACTCTTTGTCCGAGTCTCAGTCTGTGGCATATAAGGGAAAAAATGCTCCAGGAGCGCCGAGGACACAACCCGGGGAGCTGTGCTGGGACTTCCCGGCTCCTGAAGCTGTAAATCGAGGACCTGCGGAGAGAGACACTCCGGGATTCCCCCCCCCTCCTGTGCAGCTGAGGATTTGCGGCCCGGCCTCGGGTTGACGTGAGTGCTTTGGCTTGTGTTTGTGAAATGATGCTAATGGGGACGAAGAGCCCCAAAATATAGCCCCTTTCTCTACAAGAGCTAAATACTTCTGTGTGAGACCATAAACGTCAATTTATGTAATTTCTGGAA
>NW_024588205.1:0-1480 GCF_018398535.1 Haplochromis burtoni
TGCCCTGATCAAAAGTGTAGGTCGCCCCTAAGACTTCAGGCAGATTTCCAGCAACAACTCGGATCCAAAAAAGTAATCCTGACAAGTTAGACCGGCGACTACACGTCAGAGTCACATCTTCTCCAAGATGAACATTTTTTGTTACAAAGCTTTGGTCATCCATGCATCCTGAAAAATAAAGTCAATCCTTTACATCCAAGTGTTAAAGGTAACACTTACTGAAACACAGAGAAAACTGAACACAGATGCATACTTACGCCCAGCTGTCAGTAAAAGAGCTATGCACAATATGATCAACATTGTCTGGTTCAGACCTCAGTTAAAATTAGATTTCACTGCAAGATGATTAATCTTAATGTGGTTTTATCAAATGGGAGGGGACAATGAGATGGGAGGAGACAATGAGATGGGAGGTAACCATTTTAAAACAATCTGATTGGTCTGTAATAATGATAGTTTTTAAATGTCTTTCCAAAATTAAAATTATCTCATTGTCTACAATGAACATACATGACACGAGCAGTCATCACAACACAAGTAAAATTCTAGAATAGATTTCCTGTCCAAAATTTTCAGCCATGTTACAAAGAGAAAAGTTCCAAGACATCACTTTTTGCTTAGTTGCTCTATTGGGCCAAAAGAAGTGGCTAAATATTACCAGAAAAAGGTAATTATGGAAAATTGTATCCAAGATTTTACATTATTATTCATGATATATTTTTTTATTATTGATAAACACAACATCATCAATACAGGAAGACGAAAAATCTTCACCAAAACACAAAATATGGCTGACAATACAGGTCAATCGAATGTCAAGAGAAAAACTACTATTTTGTGATTTTGCAGTAAAGAGGCTATATTAAAAGAAAACGTTGCTTCGTTTATTTTGGGCTTAACTAAAACCATGAGAATTTATATGATGTCTGAGTTTTCTTTTGGTAACATCTTACACACGAGTCTTTTATTCTCTTTGCACTGCTGCCACCATTTGGTGGAAGCTGGTTTATTAATTCACTAAGAAAATTTAATTCAAGTAGCAGGTTTTTTCTTACTGAGATGCTTTTCTGACTGATGTTAGCTGATATTAGTAGATTTAGATTTTATATCTACATTATTTTGGATAATCTTTGAACCCACTGGACCAAAAGCAATCTGTCTTTAATATCCCTACTGATTACTTTTAATTTTTTGTTTGTTTACATGCGTTTTCCTGGTCTCTCGCTGCATCTATACTAGACGATTCATAAAAAGTGACCCTTGATTACTTTAAAAGTAAAAAAAAAAACAACTACTATTACTCCAAAAAGTTGATTCTGGTCATCTGGACGTAGCGTTTTGTGGGAGAAACGTTTCGTCACTCATCCAAGTGACCTCTTCAGTCTCAGCTGACTGCAGGTTTCCCCAATCTTATAAACAGCACATTTGCATAATGACTGAAACGAGCCCACTGAAGGAACGATGGGCTGGGAGGTCAGTT
>NW_024588206.1:0-1480 GCF_018398535.1 Haplochromis burtoni
AGGCCGCTTGGTAAGATTTTAATTGTCAACTTTCAGAACCCGTTTGAATTTTTTCTGTAACCCAAAATGGTTGTGGAGTTACAGTAATGTGAGGCACACATAGTTAAATCTGGGTGAGGCTGATTTTTCTGTCTGTGCAGACAGCTGTCCCGTGTGATTGCCTTGTGCTATCATGATGCAGTGAATATCTCTGTGTCTTTGTCTGAAACTGTTTGAATTTTGTCTACAGTCTAAACTGTAACGGTGTCACATTCATTTAAAGAGGGCTTGTAAAAAATTTTTTTTTAAAAAGGCCCCAATCTAACTAAGCTTAAATTGCTCTGATTGGTCAACTGGGTGAACAAATGGGACTGAGTGGTTATATCCATTAACTCCTGTCCTGTGAGTTTGTTATTTTAGGATTATAGGTAGTAAGTATAAACAAGAGTTTAGCTGTATGAATTCGAACTGTAAGTAGACCTGGCTCAAGGAGAGACTCCCGCATTAGACAAAACATGATGTTTTAACATTTTTAGGAATAACCTGAGTTACTAGTTCACATGTGTACTGTCAGGGAAACACTGGCTTTTTAAAAAAAAAAAAAAAAAGCCAGCATGGTGAATATGATACCATGAAAACACAGTAACTCGCACCTCGTCCTTGTTTCAAATCGGTTCAATTTCTGATTGGCCATTTAAACATTTCAGCATAGTTCATCAAGGCAAAGTTATAGCTCTGCAGTGCTTAAACACATTTTTGAGGACTTTTCTATCAAAATAACACTCCTCTGCCTTGTCCTGAGCTCCATAGATACCACGACTGAGATATTTTAGAGTTGGAGTTACTTAAAAGAGTTGACTGATGTAGATTCCTGAAGAAAAACCAGCCAGTGGTTCAGAAGCAATGTTTTCTCTTTGGGAGGGCTGTGTAACTATGCAGGCTTTTTACATGCACAAAAAAGCTGGAACACATTTGTCATTTTATGATGATTTTATGATTATATTAAGTCCAACAATACTGCACAATTATTATATTTAAAGACCAAAGTGAATTATTATAACCATAATTACAGTAACATTAGGCCATTTACTTTTGTAGCCGTGAGATGGGGAATTAGGCTTTGAGTGACACGAGCAGACAGAAAAGCTCCTGTATGCCTGACTGAATGAGGCAGGCTTTGTTGCAAATGTGTGTCAATGTACTGTAAGAACACTGAATGTGATCAATGTGTGCCCATTTCCTTCACACCAAAGTTGATGCAAATTACTACCAGGTCTGCAAAATCTTTTGCAAATAAAAACTGTATGGCATCAGTTAAAAGCTCTCGCATAGTTTTTAAAAAGTGATTTATGATTTGGAAACATCCCTTTTTGTTTTTCCTAGATTTTGCCAAACGCATGGGAATGCTTCAAGTTTGGCTTACACATGTGGTGTTTGTTCAAAAGCTTTATGCACAACGAATTGAAATGAGCACGTCTGTGCTGGAGGGATAGTTTTGATT
>NW_024588207.1:0-1480 GCF_018398535.1 Haplochromis burtoni
TAATGTGAATGTCTAAGTTGTGGGATAAAATTGAGGCAGAGGCAGCCAGAAGGGGATGCACGTATTGCATCTATGAAGGTCTTTGTGGAGAAATCTTACCACCACTGATTGTGTGGCAAGAGCAGACAGCCACAATAATAACAGAAATTCTGTTTGAATTTACTCACAGGCTGTTGGCTATATACACAAATTAACCACCTCCTATTACCAGATTTTAATTCATGTTTTATATAAATGAAAACATTTACATAAATATGTAACTGTACATACGTAAATTCAAGCCATGTAGAGTTTTTATATATCAATACTTCAGCGTGCACAAGAAGAATAACTAATGTATTAATTGAGTATTAATAGTTGCGTGGTTGATGGTTATGTGTGATTGTAATAACAGATATCACATGCATCAACTGCCAGGTGCTTTCTCATTTGTCCCTCTCATTCTTTGTTAAAGAGAGAAGCATGCTGACATCAGAGCTGCACTCATGATTCTAGCTATCAACCTGGAAATGATCATGTCTTCTGTTTCTAATATCTGCATTTACATATCTACAGAGAGTTTGTTTATGTGGAACAGTGTAGAACAAATGCTGGCATTTAACATGCAAATCACAAAATCACACACATTCTTTTTGAGTGCAGTTGTTTTTACTACTTAAAAACATTAAGCTTCACAGAAAGCTAAAGCTTGTTTTTATGGTGTCATGTGACCTATAACTGACAGAGCTGTTACACTCTTGTTTGGTAATGGTCACCAGGTTTTTTCTTTTACCAAGCTGACTTTTGCAACTCAACTGAAGCAGCAGAAGTAGCATTCATTAAAAATAAATCTCTCTAAAGTATCTAAAACCACAGTTTCAGCTCTGTCTTGTTTGTTCTATGCTTTCCCGTGGCATCCTGTGTGCATGCCATGGGAAAAACAGGGAGACTGTAGGAGGCACATAGTCTGTTTAATGTTTAATTTTTTATGACTCAGACAACTGTAGCCCAGCCTAACAGAAAATAGAACTTGAACAAGTAACGTTACACTCTCAGTTGTTTTTTGTCTGTTGTTTTTCTTGTGTTAGTGAACGTGAAAATGGAAAAAAAGATGAAGTGTGTGCTCATATTACTCCTCTGCTGCCATGCTGTATCTCTGGGTAAGATCATATTTCAAGTTTTTCTTTATACAATATTTTTCTTAACGTTTAGCAAATCGAGTTGCAAGAGACTTGTAGTTTTACTATGAGCTGTCACCATTTTATTTCTTTTTTGTTTGAGAGTGTCAACAACTGACATGGACGGCTAAACCATCTAACTTGTCAAAAATGCACAGGGAGATATTTAAGCATATATAAAAGAGGGATTTTAGATCAGCAGCAGTGGCTATAGTGGCTTTTACAGATGTTTTGTCAAAGAATCCTCTCTTGTGACATTCTGGTCTCAGATCTACCCCCCGTCCCAATCCCTTTTTGTCCCCCATAAACCCCCCACCAGAGCG
>NW_024588208.1:0-1479 GCF_018398535.1 Haplochromis burtoni
CATCACCAGGAGCACTATTTGAGGCTGGAACACAGATCCTCTTGTTGCTGGATGATTGTATTACTGACGTTAGTGTTCTCACAGCTCCTGTGGACTTGTGCTTCGTGATTTGTGATTCGTTTGTGACTTCCCTTCTCTTCTGCTTCAGACCTCCCCCCCCCGGACCTGCGACCTCCCTGCCGTGTGAACGTGTGTGAGTGTGAGCAAAGAAGACGTGAGCGAGTGTGAGAGAGCTACCCTATGATTCCCCCGAGTTTTGGATCCCTTCACTGTACATATATTGCACTGGCACTGTAAATAAACTACACCTTGGAGACACCTAACCGCTCTGCGTTTGAGTCCCTGTAACCAGATCGTGACATATATTGATAACAATTGCACTAATGTTTATTTTGGCTCATGCTATACACTGAAGCCATCACATCATCTTCTTCAACCCTGCTACCACAAGCCCCTTACTAAAGCAACATGGAGACAACTGTAATCTTCATAAGCATGGAAGAAACTGGAGAAGCCAATTAACCACACATCCTGGCAAACTGACTGGATAATAATAAGGCACAGTCATTTATAGAAATCCTCCTTCAGCCATCATGTTTCTACAGCAGTGGCCATGAAAATGATTGGAACAGATGAATTCAATGATTTGGATGGTTGAGTTTTGACTTTTGGTAATACAGTGTACATCTTGGGTTTGATGGTGATTGTAACACACCCCAAGCAAGAGGGCGGCTGACAGATTATGTCTGGTTCTGAAAAAAACAGATAAATCATGAGATAGACGACAGGTAGTGTGTTTCCTCTCTTGCTTCTGCCAGATCTTTATTTAAACACATTCATGCGTTCACAACAGGTTGCAAAAACTTCTTCCCATCTCTGTCTCACATTCCCGAAGCCCAAAATCAGAACAAACTAAAATATTATAAACAAAATCTAAACTGTCATCTCTCTTGTTTGTTACTAAGAGCTATAAATCACACTTTTTTCACACATAGTTTGATAAAGCAAACATTCGAGTACTGTACCATATACTAATGGCGTATCTGTATAGTGGAAATCTCCACATCAACATTGCAGAGCGATCAGAATTATTGTAGGTTATTACACTAACTTTAGACAATAACAATGACAACACATCAAACTGTCTCTGCTGTAACTTCAGAGGTAATGTCATAAGTTGCTTAATGGTTTTCTTTTATTTTTGATGTACTACAGAATATTTTTATAAAATCCCAGGCCAGGAAAATCACCTTCATGTTTTATCTTCAGCTACTTCAGCTACCAGACACAAAGACATCTGCTGTGATGCTCACACCTTTGATAAAGTCTGGAAAGTGTCAGCTTCCTTTCTATAGATACAAAAATATGTAAATGTACTGATCAGAATTATAATATTTCTGACTGTCTGAGGCAAAATTTCCCAGATTCAAATCGAATTGAATCGAATCGTGGATCGAATCGATTCAGGACCTTGTGAAT
>NW_024588209.1:0-1478 GCF_018398535.1 Haplochromis burtoni
CTCATTTATGATGTCCACGTTGGGCTGCTTCTGTTGGTTCACCAGCATTTCCTTGTGCCTTTCTTCCAAGTCTTTATTTCGGCCTTCCAGTTCTCTGTATTCAGTGTCCAGTTGTTTCTTCTCATGAAGCACTTGTGCATTTCTGTGCAGTGCTTCATTAATCTTTACTTGCAAGACATCATTTTGTTTCTTCATGTTGTGAAGTTTGCATTCCATCTCTTTCTCCTTTATGTCCTGCTGTTTCTTCTCTTGAAGAAGCTCTTGGTTTTTCTCCAGGGCTTCATCAAGCTGTACTTGCATCTCCTGCTTCTTTTTCTCAGCGTCTTGGAGATTCCCATGGAGCTCCTGAGTAACAGCTTGTGCTTGTTGAAGCTGTCAGGACATTGTTCTTAACTTATGGCTGTTCTGCTTCTTTTCTGTCATCAGGCTTGCAATGCGCTGCTGAGCTTGATTAAACATTATTTCCCAGCCCTCATTTATGATGTCCACGTTGGGCTGCTTCTGTTGGTTCATGAGACTTTCCTTGTGCCTTTCTTCCAAGTCTTTATTTCGGGCCTCCAGTTCTCTGTATTTAGTGTCTAATTGTTTATTCTCATGAACCATTTCTGCATTTCTGTGCAGTGCTTCATTAAGCTTTACTTGCAAGACTTGTTGGTTCTTTTGCACATTTTCAGCTGCTGAAATGCGCTGGCCTGAAGTGATCGAGGCAATAACAAGGCAGCAAGGTGAACAAGTCAATTTTGAAGGACTCGACTGGCCAGCAAAGTGTGACATCCTGAGAAGCAATCCTGTCACAACAATGCGCATGTTTGACAAGAGAATTGAAGCATTATGCAGAGATTTACTCTTATCTCCTGCAGAGCCACTTGGCAAAGTCATTGACTACTTTTACAGAGTTGAGTTTCAGCGCAGAGGAAGCCCACACATACACTGCCTCCTGTGGGTAGAAGGTGCTCCTGTGTTTGAGGAGGATGATGAGCAAACTGTTGTGGATTTTATAAACAAATACATCACAGCTCAGCTGCCTGATCCACATAAACAACCTGAACTGTACAAGAAAGTAACAGAAGTGCAAAAACACAGTAAGAACCACACAAAGATGTGCTTTAGGAGTTTAAGCTCTGGGTGCCGTTTTGGTTTTCCCAAACCACCCTCCAATGAGACAATGATCACAAGACCCAGTGAGGATGATGAACTGGAGGTAGAAACAGCAAAGAACAAGCTCAGACCACTGAACCAGCTGCTGAATGAACCTGAAAGTGCTTCCAAAAAAAGAGGGCGGGCTATCTGAGTACCTGAAAACTGTCATTGACAACTCCCATAAGGACAGTGTAAATGAGTGCGATGAAATGAGACCCGTCATGCAGGCATACTCAAAGAAACGAGAGATCAGTGCACAGGAGTGTGTTGCTCGTGCATGTGGTCTTCACACGAAGCAATGTTCACGTGCTGTAATCTTCATACCAACTGATGATAAT
>NW_024588210.1:0-1478 GCF_018398535.1 Haplochromis burtoni
TTGTTTTTTCACTTTTTATTATATTTAATCTGTCCTTATTACCATTGTTATGTTATTTATCATTTCTTTTTCATCTCCTGTGTTTCTGTATGCTAAGTGAGTGCTGATCTCTGGGTGTGTGAGTGGGGATGGAGGGGTGATGAGAGGGCATAGTGAAGGTGATGTATGTGTGTTGTTTTCTGCTTTTAATGTGTACATCATTTTGAGTGTCTTCTTTACTGTATGAGAAGTACTATGTAAATAAAGTTTTAAGTGATATACTAAGACTTGAGGCATTTATACACCAAGCACATTGCAAAAAAGTCACAAAACACAATTTTTAAACTTGCCCTGTAACGAATATACATGACAAACATGTTGTTTTGTGTAAAAATTTATGGTGAATTCAAACCCAGGACCTTGTTGCTGCGAGGCACCAGTGCCACCAACCAGTGGTGATAACAAAGACCTCAGTCCTGCAGAGCAAATGTTTTACATTCAGCCTGATTTGTTTTTCTTCTCCTCCATCATCAGTGATCAGAGGTCTGCACTGTGGAGCAGGATTTAGTCTCATCCAGGTAACTACAGGATTAACCCTGGTTTTACTGCAATATTAAGATGGTTCACTTCTCATTCCCAGTTTATGCTTCAATGGGAAATCTACGCTGTGACCTTACATGTAACCTGATGTAACAACACATCAAGTTGACAGTAGATTGACAGATTGGTCTGATCAGCACTGTTGACTCCTCCTACACATTTTTTGCTGCTTTTTCACCCGTTTTTGAATTTATCAGTGAGAGAATAACGATCATCTCCTCAGTATAAAGAATATATATTATTAATAATTTTAATACTAATCATAACCATTGCGAGGAAGTGTTCTGATAGCACAGAGTCACTGCTGTGAGGTAAAATGTGTTGGTTATGTACAGCCGGTAAAATAAGCGTTAAACGTGTTACACATTTTCTAAGTAAATATATTTATAAAAGTTCTTCTGACTTTTCACCAGATGTCAGTAACAACCCATCCAGTCCATACATACATTTTTCTTGGCCCACATTTGGCTGTGATATAGACACAGTGTGGATTGTTCAATGATTTTATGACTGATGGATGAGAAACTTATTTCTATTTAAAGCTGTACTGTACATATTTGTACATGTTTCTGTAATTAATTACTTTTGAAAATCAGTAATCAATAAAGTAACTGGATTATTTTTTGGGGGAAGTAATCAGTAATTAGTCACTGATTACTTCTGTAGTGCTCACACCTGAACATAGTCCTTGCAGGAAGAAGGAGCCTGGTGTTGTTAGACTAAAAACGTTTTTACACCCCTCCAATAGCCAAACCCATCTGTTCTCTGACTGGATTGTTAAATTTGTGATTGACATGACATTGACCAATCAGATGAAAGGAAGAAAAATAGGGTCAAAATTCGTACTTGTACACTACCTGAAACTTGAGTGCAGAGTTTCACACAAATTCTTTTTACAC
>NW_024588211.1:0-1478 GCF_018398535.1 Haplochromis burtoni
ATAATATATTAAGTAATCCAAAGTATTCAGAATACGTTACTCTCATTGAGTAACGTAACGGAATACGTTACAGAATACATTTTGGGGCATGTATTCTGTATTCTGTAACGGAATACATTTTAAAAGTAACCTTCCCAACACTGCGAACATGTGGTTTGCCAGCTGATTGTGCAGCTCAGTAGACCTGGCCCGAGGGGGGAAAATCCTACTGTCAGACTCCAACTTGTCAGTCTGGTGACCTACACAGACTCTCATCTGCACAGTCCTCATTCATAGTCTTCTACAAACCCTAACATTACAGCTAACAGGTAGATTTTTCTTATTTTAGTCCAGCTAGGTCAAACAACAAAGACCCACTCATTAAATGGCACCACATTTCCAAGGAAAAGCAGTGAAGCTGAGTCTGTGGGTCTCACACGTGGATCCTGGAATGCATAAAACTGTACAAGATCAACAGGAACTTAAGACCCTTCATCAGGGCTCTCTGAAGGTCTGTGGTAAACAGCCGATTATTAGAGATGGATACAGAATACAACAAATGTCACATTAAAATGAGACAACACTGAAATGTCATTGCTGTAGACTGTGTAGTCTAATGGATCATTCTACCAAACGGCATCATTGTAGGCAAAAGGAAATCACGAAGAGGCTGCACCAACCATATATGTGTAGAGAGGAAGCCAAGTCCTGGGAAGAACAAGATCTGGACAATACCTATGCCCTGACAGGCATCAGATCCCCTGCTGGGATAATAAGATGGGCAAAGAAGATGCCACTGACATCATAAGAAAGCCCCTTACCATGTATGGAGGATTTAAAGAAGTCCAGATGCTTTTCTTTCCAAGCTCCTATGGCTACTATGACCTGGATGACTGAGGACCTTCACAGACACAAGAATTGGAGACCCGGCTCCACACCCTTGAAAAACCTGTAGCTAGCCAGGGTCCACTAGACGGTGCAGCTGAAAGTAGTGTAGCCTCAGAGAGCTTTCGCCAGCAGATTGTCCCAAGCAGCAGGGAAAACAGGATAGCTGAGTGATGCTGATGACATTTGGTGATACCAAGCTTCTTGGGCTCTTGGGTTCTTTTGAATCTCAGGAAACTGGATGTCATATTTGACAGTTCAATGTCGCTTGAGCATTACTTAAAAAAAACTGGTTTTGAACTCCCCAAAATTGACCATCTGAACATAGCAACAGAACACGTTGGATTTTGTTGAGAAGGTGAGAGGTGTCATTATGGTGGCAGATGAAACTATGGTCTCGGACAATGTTACATCTCTCTTCACTTGTGTTCCAGTCACTGAGGTAGTCCATAAAAAATTACAGGATGACCCCAACCTCAGCAACAGAACCACTCTCAGCACCGACCAAATGTGTTTCCTTATGAACTGTGTCTTCATTCCACCTACTTCACATACAAGGGTCAGTACTACAGGCAGAAACATGGGTGTGCCATGGGTTCCCCAGTTTCACCCAT
>NW_024588212.1:0-1477 GCF_018398535.1 Haplochromis burtoni
AGACAATCAGGTCATCAATGAACACCAGAACCTCTTTGAGATTCATATCTCCTACACACTTCTCCATCAATCTCTGGAACGTCGAAGGCGCATTTGTGATCCCCTGGGGCATCCTATTAAATTCCCAAAATCCAAGTGGGCAAACAAATGCGGTCTTATTCTTGTCTGCTTCCTCCATCTCGACCTGGTAGTATCCAGACTTGAGGTCTAGGACCGAAAACCACTTAGAACCCGCAAGAGCACTGAATGCATCTTCCAATTTTGGAAGGGCATAAGCGTCTTTGATGGTCTGCAGGTTCAGCTTTCTGTAGTCTACACACAGACGAACAGAGCCATTCTTTTTACGAACGACAACAATGGGGGAAGCAAACGGGGACTCAGATTCTCGTATAACACCAGAATCAAGGAGTTCCTGTAGATGTTGTCTCACAGCATCCACATCATTGGGGTGTATGGGACGTGCTCTTTGTTTAAAGGGTGTCTCATCACTGAGTTTGATATGGTGTTTGACTTTGTCAGTGTGTCCAAAGTCCAATTCGTTCTGAGAGAAGACGTTTGGCATGTCGTTTAACATGTTTGTAACTCGTTCCTTCCATTCAGTGGGTAAGGGCGAATCTCCAAAATCAAAGCTCAGTTCTGAGGAAGACTTAGCTTGAAATTTAGAGCAGTCTGGTTCTCTGACAGTTTGCTCTTTGTGTAGCACTTGCAAGATAGCATTAACATCTGCCAAAGGTGTTTTGGGGGGGATGACAATGTCATGGTTGGTTTCATTTCTCACTACGACAGGGAGAAGACACTGACGTTTGCGTGGTAAAGTGACTGCAATTGCTGAAACTAGCAAGCCATTTGGTAGTGAAGAAGCTGAAGGATGTTCAAGGACAGCATCTCTTTGCATGTTCACGGGATTTACATTGACAGAGGCCTCCAGGACAACAGTCTGTCCTGCAGGAACGACTGCAGGCATCTTACCTGTCAGTTTTGCACAACCAAGGCTACCAGAGTTAAAGTTTCTTTGTCGCATCTCAAGTATTTGGAGAACTGCTTGATACCCATTAAACAAAGGCTGAAAGGGTGAAAGCTTCTGGTAATTAGCATAGAGGACATCAAGGGTGTTTGTGCCTATGAGTACCTGCTCATGGGCTGTAGGGCGGAGATGGGGGATAACCAAGGCCAGAGTGTGAACATCAATATCAGAGCCTACAAACTCTTTAGGAAAGGTGATGGTAAGCTCAACATATCCTAAGTAGGGGACAGACTGGCCATTGGCACCCTCCACTTCAAGCAACTCATTTAAGGGATGAATGGTCAGATCTGCAAGATGTTCTTCATAAAAAGACTGGGGTACAGTTGTGACTTGTGAACCCGTGTCCAAAAGACAGTTTGTGTCTCTTCCTGCAATAGTTACTTGAGCTGTGGTCTTAGTTCCTACAAGGCCATGTGGAAATTTTGATCCTTCCACTTTAACGTTTTTAATGGC
>NW_024588213.1:0-1477 GCF_018398535.1 Haplochromis burtoni
ATCGGAGCGCATGGGATGGAATATAGAGGCGCAAAAGGTCAGAGAGGTATGAAGATTAGCTTTCAGATTAACTTTCCTGACCATTTCCTTACCTCACTACATCCACTGAGCCACAATATATAAATATTGCATGTTCACAGAGGTCTTTTTAAAAAAATAATTCTTACATTTGATGACTAAGAAAAAAAACAATATTGTGGTGAGGTGCACTGATTGTGCTGTCATCGTGTGTGTGGTCCATGAAGCACCTCACAAAAAAAAGAATAAAGGCAGAGAGGACGTTTTCCAGGAAGAATTTGAAAAATTCTCGACAGGTTTCTGCATTGCTTAAGTCCACTTTAAATGAGTTTGAAAGCCTATGGGGATTCTAAAAATCACATTACCTTATTTTGGCTTTTGTCACTTGATATTTATTACTAAACATTTAAATGGCTTTAGTAAACAATAAAATTAATGCTACACATATACATAAAGTAAAACATTATTTTAAAGGGTTAAAAAAGACTCGTCAGAAACTTTGAATTGTTCTGATGTCTTGGTTAAAGCACGATCCTCACTCTCAAATCCGTCACACCTCAAAGGTAAGCAGATTAATATGGACCATGACTACGCATCTGACGTCCTCAAACAGAGAAAGGCATACACAGAAGCTAAGATATTCCTAAAACACAAGGGATATGCTTCCAGACACCTTTTCCAGCTAAACTTCATTCTACCCAAATGGAACAACATTCTACGATACTGCTGAAGAGGTGACAAAGGACATGTTTGACAGGGGCCTACCAGTATCTATCTGCAAACCCCCAGGGTCGCCGTTGGCACAGATCAAGAAACTAACATGGACAATGAAAGGAAACGATGAGATGCACACTAGAGTCAAATGAGCCCTGTTTCACTCAGAGAAAGACTGCAACAGTATAGAAGGGACCCGCAATAAATGCATCAGCATTACAAGATATCGAGGTATATTAACCAGCTACAGGTAATATAACCTATCCTTTTTGAACTGCCTGCTTTTTACTTATTTATTTATTTTTATTTATTTATTTTCATTATTCCTTTTGTAAACTCTTCTGATTTCTGGAAAAAATAGAAAATATAATGACAAGTGAAGAGAAAGACACAATATGTCCCACAAGGGGACATAAATTTAGGCACAATATTTAGAGCTATCACCTTGTCGTAATTAAGATGCTGGGAATACTGGCTCATGCGCAGTGTGGGAGAATTGCACAAGGTCTTCCAATCAGGGGCCCACTCTGGAGTGGGTGGCTGTCCCCCTTAAAGATTTATTACACCAGGTCTTACAGGGTTTCCTTATTTCTTTTTCTCTTGTCAAATATCCACAAGTGGAATACCTGGTTTATTTTTTCTGAAAACAGAAGGAATGCTAATACAGTGGGGCAAAAAAGTATTTAGTCAGCCACCGATTGTGCAAGTTCCCCCACTTAAAATGATGACAGAGGTCAGTAATTTG
>NW_024588214.1:0-1476 GCF_018398535.1 Haplochromis burtoni
TAGGACCCGGGGCAGCCCACCCTACCCCACCGCAGAGGAAACTGTACCCACCCCAACATTCAATCGTCTCCCAGACTACACAAGACAACAGACACCCAGGTTAAGTTTATTCTCCACTTCTCCTATGTCTCTCCCCCACCTGCAGAGTAGACTCCTGCAAGGATGGAACAACCTCCCTGCCAGTTGAAGAGTTTTTTGGTTTTTTTTAGCTATTTATTTTATCTTATCTCATTTTAATTTTCTTTACTTATGCTATTAGCATGTACAGCACTTAGTGAACTCTGGTTTTATGTTAAAGTGCTTTATAAATAAAGGTGGTATGGTATGGTATGGTTAGAGCGACAGGCCTAAAATCATTTAGTGATGCAGGTTTTGTAGTCTTAGCAACTGGAGAACTAATTGATTTTTTCCATACCTCTGGAACCTTCTGTTGCTGAAGAGATAAAAGGAAGATGTAATAAAAAATACTGCATAATTGCGCAGCACATGTTATAAGCACCTGGCCACATATATTATCAGGACATGGACTTTTATTCGTCTTCCTGATTTTAAAAAGATTTCCCACCCTTCTTTCATCAAAGAACAAAGCTGGGGGGCCTCTGGTGCTCTCTATTAAAAATCAAGTGTATTCCTTGGATTATAATTATCATTAAATCTCAAATAAATTCTATTCAGCTCATTGGCTAACTGAGAGTCTGAACTAAAACCAGGGAGACTTATCTTATTACAGTCACTGTAACAATGACCAGTCATGTGTTTCATGCCTGCTCAGGCCACCCTTAAGTTATTGCTGCCAATCTCCGCCTCTGCCTTATCCTTGTATTTTATTTTGGCTTTTTAAATTTCTGATCTAATCTCCTTCCTAACTTCTCTAACTTTCAAGATATTCCCTTCAATAAAAGCTTTTTTCCTTTCGTGAATCAGCCTCATAAGAGCTTTTGAAGACCATTGTTTGTTATTAGGGAAAAAATGCATAACCTTTGAGGGGATAATCATGTCTCTGCAAAAGGAGATATAGCTGCAGACAACGTCAGTGAGTTGCTCCATTTAATTTGAGAGGGGATCATTATCTTACTCCTGCCTGTCTAAACTAATGAATAAACAGTGCTACACTGCTGTTGTGTAATTGCACAAAAATTAAACAAGAGATTATGAAACCAAGACATATTAAAGAAAATGAATAGATCGAGTGAAGTAGTTAAAGGCAATCAGTTAGATTATTTTTGGAGGGGTCAGCCAAGTATAGGAGCTAGTCACATGACATTTTCAAGGCTAGAAAACATATTTATGCTCCGGTAAAAATTGAAAATCAACTTTACAACCACTCTAACATGCACTGGTATTCTTAATTTTGTCTGATAAGTCAATGGAGGAAACCTAATTTTGGGTAAAGTTATCACCATGTGGAATGGGTGAATGATCAAAACAAACTGTAGGATAATGAAAGTCAAATTTTTATCCATGAAAAAAAAAAAA
>NW_024588215.1:0-1476 GCF_018398535.1 Haplochromis burtoni
TGCAAATGAAAGACGTGCACTTTTTTCTGTTTTTTCTAGTCAATTTCAAATCGCTTTGCAATATTAAAACGCTTAAAATGTGCTAACATGAAACACAAAATGCCAGCAGTAGCCCTCTCACATGCAGAATAAGGCCAAATTATGGAGTCAGGCTGCAGAAGGGGAATTTACAAGCAAGCACTAGAATCACTGAAACAATAGGGAGGGGACTTACACAGCTCTACAAAGGCAGTAAGCCATGAATTAGGAAATAAGCTGCAGATGAGTCTATACTGCAAACTGAATGAATATGCAAAGTAAAATCTGGATGATAATTAAAGGGGGTGGGGGGTGGGGGGGTGGGGTTAATTGAAAAAATAAAAATCCGGGACTCACTGGGTATGCTTTCCTCGGCATGGGGGCTGGAGGCAGAGACTGACCTATGGAGTTCTGAGGGCATCCTGGCAGTTCCTTAGCTGGAATGAGAAAAGGAAATTAGATCACGGTGACAGCAAAACTTTCCACGTTTCCAGAGGAGAAACGGGATCTGAGCGAATACTCAAACAACTCACACGCAATGTTACTCACATGCTCTTTCTTTAGATTCTGTTCGATTTAGGGGCCCTCTGCTGAAGCTTTTATCATTTCTGGAAATAAAAAAAAGAAGGACAAAAAAAAAAGAAAAAAGAAGCGTGATAGTCGTACTAAGATGGAGAAAAGAGCTCTTGAGGAAGCTCAAAGGGCTGTCAGACATTTATCACAACACTATGAGGCCTGTGGGAAGGAAAAAGAAAAAAAAAAAAAAGGACAAAAGGACGACTGTGGAGGAAAGTTATTACTTGTCTGGCTTGATGGGGAGCTTAGCCTAGAAGCTAAAGAAGCGTCTCTATCCACTTGGAAAGAAACGCCACAAAACAAGCAGCCAAAGCAAGACACACGACCGCAGTGCACAATCTTCCTGTGTATGTGTGAATGCATGAATATTTTTGTGTAGCTCAGAAAGCTCTAGTACATGTTGACACGCCTTTTAAGGAAATCTAAAACTTTGCTGTGCATAAATAAATGCACCTTTATGTTCTTACCCTGCGGGAGATTTAGGTGGCACCGCCCGGGACCCCAGTGGCCCCTGACCTGACTTGCTCATGGAGTCCATCTTCATCGCAGTAGGAAGACCCAGAGCTGGAACACAGCAATCCTTTGCTTTAGCTCATTTGTTTCCAGTGTGAAGAAAAATGTGACTAAGCTGATGTTGTGATGAGTCAGGAAGTCTGGTTTTAAATAGATCAACTGATAAATTAAGGTCAGAAGAACCTTTGACATATGCATGTGGAAATAAAAGAAAACTGAAGGTGAGCTAAGTGCATGTGTCGATTATGTAAATGAGACATTTAACAGCTTTCTTCCAGTAAAATGTTTTATTAGACGCTGAGAAGAGCTGCGATCCAAACACATCTATAAAATGTCCACTACGTCTTATTAAATCACTTCACTGAGAAC
>NW_024588216.1:0-1475 GCF_018398535.1 Haplochromis burtoni
TCCTGCAAACAGTCAGTAGAAGGTTTGTTTTATTTGATAAGTGATATTTAACAATTTAGATCTCAGTGAATGAGATAAATGTGTCGAATGTGTAGCAAACTGTTGTAAAAGAAAAGCTTCTGAAACACCATTCAGCAAAACACTAAACATTTCTAACTCAACCACATACTAATTGTTTACTTGCCCCAATCTCTTTCCTTACCACTAGGAGACTAGGAATCTTGTACATACCTCAAAGATGTTTATCACATTTTGACATTGGAAAACCATGGTTTGTCAAAATGGGACATGAATTAAAACATGTAAAAAGAGTATTTCCTACTCCTTTTTCTATAAAATTGGTTAAAAATAGTTTGTGCTCATCAAATATTTGTGCTTCTTTGTGGAACTTTGCTTGAGAAAAGGTAGCTAGCTAGTTAGCACGATAGTTGCAGAAAAACAATGAGTTGTTGCTTGAGTCATCTTGCATCATCCTGCACATAGAAAAGTCTTTCTTCCTTGTCACGGTAATGTATGATCTTGTTAAATGCTATATCTGTTTTGACGTTTACTGCCATGATGCCAGGTCTCTCTTGGAAGTGAAATTTGGATAAATGAAGAATTAATAACTAGACAATATAATGACCGCATTGTCATCTTTAAAATTTCTTAATCTTGAACATAGGAAGCCATTTGCCTCATTTGAGAAGCAGCAAACCTACAAGTTGTCAGCTAAAGCGTAATGTATGGTCCCACAAATGTCCCTGTCTGCATATGCAATAGAGACTGACTTAAGACAGAAATAAACAGAGAGGAATTTCCACCCACCGCAAACGTGTTCCCATGCTTTTCTCCAAAATGCAAACTGAACTTGGTTGCTGAACTTGGTCAGTCAAATGCTGGTTGGAAGAATTGAACAGTGAGTCAACTCCGAGGCATTCCCTGGACAGCCAAGAGATATAATCTCACCAGTGTGCTCTGGGTCTACCCTGATAGCCTCTTTATGATAGGATATGGCCTGAACACCTAACCTGACTCTTTTTGATGTGGAGGAATAGCGGCTCTACTCTGAGCCCCCCTGGAATGACTGAACTCTTCATCTCTAAAGGTAGCCAGCCACCCTCAGGGGAAAATACTGTACTATTCACTGAATAAACACATTCAGAACCAATCATTTGGAGCAGGTAAGGTTGGAAGCATGAGTTAGACAAAGTTGAGCACCATATAAACCAAACAAGCTGGAAGATGCTAAAATCTTTAGCTTAGCAGAGCTCAAGAGTTAATGATCATTGTCTTCAGGCTTGTCATTACACATTGTTGTTGGATTCAGTCAGAATATATTAGTATTTCCACTAATATAAATGTAAAAACAAACAGAAATGTGACTTTTTACTCCATTTTGTAGTATTCATTCCACCTCATTCATTTCTGTATTTTATGTATATAAGTTTAGATTCGTTATTTATAGTTGGTTTACATAGCTTTGTGTATGTATG
>NW_024588217.1:0-1475 GCF_018398535.1 Haplochromis burtoni
GAAACTAAAGTTGAAACTTGTGTTGTATTTAAAATAAACTTCACATTATAAACATAACACTCACATTCATAACATATTTGATGTTTCACATTTCTCTCTCTCTCTTTTTCTCAACAGGAACAACTGAGCAACATCAAACTGGTAAAACTGTCACAGCTGGACGTGGACATGATGTTACTCTGCCTTGTAAAAATGTGATACAAGGTCAGCATAACTGTATCAGTACTACCTGGATCTTCAGTGATTCAAGCACCACAGTAGAACTCTTTGAACTTGGGCAGATTAAAGAAGTTAAACCTGAATCTGACAGACTGAGTCTTTCTGCAGACTGTTCTCTGGTTATAAAGAAGGTCACAGATCAGGATGTTGGTTGTATTCAAAGATTAAAGTGGATCATAAATAGAAATAAGGAACTTTAAATGTTAATTGATATGAATGTATGGTTGAATACAGTTTTTTTTTAACATTTCTGTAGATTATGATTATTAAAAATAGAAAAGACTCTGCTGTCCCAGCATGGTATCCACCCATGGGCAGGGCCTACAGCCTCCCTCACCTGGAGCTGATTCAAGCAACTAGGTTGGAGATTTAAGCTGCTCGCTGACACTGCTTCCTCGCCAGTTTGTCAACTACCCCATGTTGGTAACCAGGCCTCACACTTCATGCCAGTAAGTCTCAAGTGCTTTGCTTACTTGTGATCTTGTGTTCTAGTTGCTCCCGGGTATTCCACAACGCTGAACAGCTCATCCTGGAAATCTGGTTCACCTGCCTGCCCTCCTGCCCTTACACTACCACGGAACCTTCACCGCTCAGGACAGCCGACACACACCACCAAACCCACCCGGACCGCACCCCCTCTCCTTCAACACTTACATTAGCGTAACGTAATCACCAGCCCAGCTCCCGTTGCTTTCTTGGACCTGCTACCTTGCTTTATTCCTCTCTCCTAGCCAAGACCCCCACACCCCATTTGTCAAGCCAAGTGCCATTGTAAATATCATCCTTGTGCTAGTTAATAAAATTTTTAAATCCTTTCCTCAGCCTCCGCTTTGAGTTCTCTGCACATGGGTTTGGTTTTGGTACTCGGCCTCCGGGCCTTTTTGTGACAATATATCTGTATGTGCAATGTAGATATGATCTTGAATGATAGTTTACAGTAGTTTATTATGTGTCTTGTTTGATGCCCGTATTCATTATTATGAACAAAATGTTGAGTATTTTGGACTTTAGTAGTTGTTATAGTTTAGTCTCAGTTTTACTGTTGAATTTGTTCCCTTAGAGTTTCCTGTCATAGCTTTTTGTGCCAATTTTCTTATGTAAAGTTGATTCATGTGTCTGTTCCCACCTTTAGTTATGGTTCTCATTTTACTGCTTTATTGTCTTTGTGTTTAGTTTTACTAATCAAATTGTCTTTGATTATTTTCACCTACATCTCATCATCCAACTGCATCCACTTCCTGTAATCATGGTACCCT
>NW_024588218.1:0-1475 GCF_018398535.1 Haplochromis burtoni
TGGCGTGACCACAGTGCACACGTCTAATGTTGCTCACAGTCGACCAAGGGGCCGCTCAGGGAGTTTGTGTGTTCGCTCAGACACATGAAAATTTAGAGGGAACATTGGCAGTGAGTAGTTTTGAATCCGGAGTAACGAATTGCCAAAAGAGCTGATGATTTTTGACATGGAGACCAGCGTCCAGAGAGAAGAGTTACAGGTGAGTAGCTTGGAGACTTGGCATATGAGAAGAGAACAAGATAAGCCTGACTATAATGGCTTTAAACAGTTTAAAACTGAAATCCAAAGTTCTGCTTTCTTTTGATTTGATCAGACCAAGCATGAGTCACCACTAGCAATCACACGTTTTTGCTTTTTCAGAATTGCTTCTCTTGCTGTTTTACATCGCCGCCTCTCTTCCATTGAAAAAATTTCTGTTTTGAATTAATTTAGGTGAGTGCTGCATTATTACAGGGTCATACAGAACTTTTGAGCCTCAAGGCCTTTAGTTTGTACAAGCTGTCATAAAGAAAAGAGAAAAATATTAAACTTTGGACTTTTTAGTTTTCTTGATGATACATTTTGTTTTACACACATACACATAAATGGGTAATTTTTTTCTTGAAGCAAAAACAAACCTCAGAACTAAAAACAAAGCACACCATATCAATGTAGCCATCTGTTTACCCTCATGCATACAGCCCTGCATATAGATGTGATTGATCAGTCAACAGAAACAATAATATACTGTGTGACTATCTTTACTTCCCAGTGGTTCCCTTACAATAGATATTTCCATCAGCAGACAGTTTGACTTCTTACAGCAGGGAAAGCACAAGTGGAATTGGTGATGGCAGAGTTCCATTAAGTTTCCCAATAATTCATTACAGTTTACATGCATGCACTAGAAGCAGGCTTTCCTAAGTGGGATACAGCTTTCAATAACATGCCTATATTTTTCCTTCTGTGACAAGCCAGTATGTCTAATGTCAACCTGTGAGAAAACATTGCCAAAATGATACACCCATTGCCCTGATCCTCATCTTCATTTTGCAGTTTTCACCATAACTCCTATAAAACACAGGAATCAACAAATTATTGAATTACTATATGTTGTCTATGAATACAGGACATTGTAAGTGAAAATACATGCTTTCATACCACTGCACTTTGACTAACTTGAATTTATCCCTGGATTTCTGGGATAATTTAATCAGCTGGTCATTACCTTTTTAAAATGCACCTTTATTTATAAATATATATTGAAAGTGGAAAGAGAAATCAAGATTTTAGTGCAAACTATTTTTGTTGTTTAGCTTTCTAACACACCTTTAGCACTTACATACTGACACACTTGACTCTTTTTAGACATTTGACAGCAGTAAAAATAACCTGTATCATTCGTTTAGCCTGAAATTTGATGACTTTACGAAAAGTTACCAAAAATACATGAAAATGAATTTTTTTTTCTGCCTGTCCCATTTGGTTCTTTAGCC
>NW_024588219.1:0-1474 GCF_018398535.1 Haplochromis burtoni
TTCAAGTAACTTAAAGAAGTCCAGACGCTTTTCTTTGCAAGCTCCTTTGACTAGCCTTCAGTTTGCGTCACCGCTGTCTCAGTGGAGTTTATTAAACTCGGCCATCTGCTCCTTGCTATCTAAAATATAACAGGACACTGGTGTAAATTCTTGAACATCTCAAACTTCTGTTTAACCCTCTGGGGTCGACGGACGCGCCGGCGCATCAAAATAACATGACCAAATTAAGACGCTACAGTTACAAGATGCAGCGACTCAGAGTCTCTATTTCAACTTGGGACGAAAGCATGGCCTTTATATACCAGTTTTTGAATTGTGTCGATGGGCCACGTAAAACCAGAGTTATGAAAAAAAATGCACGCGATGTTTTTTTCGAACAAAACAGTGGTGTTTACAGCAGGAAGAAACGGTAAAAACGTTGTTCTCTACAGACAGCGAGAGAGCGAGTTTTCACGTGTGAGACATTAGTGACATTTAGTGTGTTTGGAGGCTATAGTTAGTGTGTTGTGTAGTCATTGTTTTGTTTTGTGTGTCAGTTCTACTTGTGAATGTCACATTTGCTCCAAAAAAGCCATCAAAGACAGATTCCAGTGTAAACCCACCAGAGGGATTAATAAAGTTGTATTTTATCTAATCTAATAACTTTAATCTCAGCAAAACAGATTTACTCACGAACAAATAAAACACTGAAAAAAGCCAAACAATAACATTTTAGGTTATCTAAGTGACTTATATATTACGCTTACCGGTAACCTAAGCAGCGAAAGACCGTGGTGATCTGAAAATGATGTGCCGGGAGTTTGCCATTCTCGGCGGCTCTAGTGACCCTCGAGCTCCCAGCTAGCTATCAAGCTGGTGGATAACAGATGTCTCCGAAAACGTCAGAGCATTTTTGCAAATATGTGATATCTTAAAAAACTGAGCAGATATTTTAAGTTTACACAGCTACATTCTCGCCTGAAAATATGTTAAAAGTTTATTCCCTTGCAGGGCTCCGTACGTCCCCATTATTCAGAGTTTTGAGTCTCAGACCTTTTCTATGATTTAGTGCTCAGTAGGATGAAATCACATTATGTTGCCAGCGTTTCAACGTAATTTAAGGAAGTTATTCCACTTTTATTGTTTTCATTATTATATGCTTCAAAAATCCAGAGCAGCTACCAAAACTTTACTATGACAGATGTCAGTTATTTTATTAATGGATCTGGAGCCTCACTTAGTATGACACAGGATAGTCTGCATCAAGGATTCTTCTTCACACAATTTAGAAGGAAAACCCGAAAAAGGAAGTGGCTTTCCAGCAATGTGGAAGACTGCTGTCTAAAAAATAATAATAAAGTAATCCTTAATATTCAGGTGGAAAAATAAGAAATAGTCACACATTTCTTTTCAATACTGTACCTTGCTGAAAAAGACTGAGAGCTCTGTTAAGCCTTGTGTTACTTTTGAAATTAATTTGTGAATATCTTTATAT
>NW_024588220.1:0-1474 GCF_018398535.1 Haplochromis burtoni
ATAATGCAGACATGTGATAGTCACATGAAAAGGTGTGACTACAGAGCGTATATACACAATGTGTGGGTAAGAAAATCTTGCTGTCCAGTGCCGTTTAGCTGAAAGCAGCCACAGCCCTCTAACCTATTGATTTCCTGCAGGAGGAGGATGACCTGAAAAGAGCTCTGTGGATCTTTCTGTTTTAAATGTTGGAATACTTTTTTGTGTTTTATTTCCACTGAAGATGTTAAAAACTGAATTTCTTTATTGAAATGTTACTTGCAAATCTGTCTCTGACCAATGTTTCTGCTAACCAGCAGTATCAAGGGGTTTTGGAAAGAGTTTTATTTTCCACTCTGACTACACTGCCATGTTGTTTATTTCTCTGCATTAATGGAATCATGCTTTTTACTTTAAGGAGCAAAGCTTTGTTCTGTGAGACGTCGCGATACATTCTCCTGTATAACCTTCTGTTTGCAGACACAGTACAGATGGCACTGAGTCAGTTATTGTATATTATTGCTGCTTGTAGGATAACACTAACATATCCTGTATGTGGTTTTCTCACCATGCTTGCCAATCTTACGACTGTGGTCTCTCCTGTCACGCTGGTGGTGATGTCTCTGGAGAGATATGTCGCCGTGTGCTACCCACTGAGGCATGCTAGCATCATCACTATCACCAACACAGGTGTGGCCATCATTGTGATCTGGGCCATCGGTTCACTAAATATCTTGACTCGAGTTCTTCTGCTGTTAGAGTTTCCTTTTGAAGCCCTTGATAGTCTGCAGATGAAAGACTTTTGCTCTGAAATAGCAATGTCTGGTGGGTCTATGTCTGATGATTACGACAAAGCCTTCACATGTGCTCTGTTTATTTCAGCAAGTGTGGCAATCACATGCTCTTATATTGGTGTTATAGTAGCAGCCAGGTCGGCCTCCACAGATAAAGCTTCAGCCCGTAAGGCTTGTAACACACTGCTGCTACATCTGGTGCAGCTGGGTCTCAGTCTTTCTTCAACCATTTGTAACCCACTACTCACAGCACTTGCAAGAGTTTTAACAAGGATAGTGTTTGTGCGCATCCACAATGTTTTTTATGTTTGTATTTTCCTTTTCCCCAGATGTCTGAGTTCACTGATTTATGGTATCAGAGATCAAAGCATCAGACCTGTGCTCATATATTATCTTTGCTGTCGACTGAAATACTCAGTCATACAGCCGAGACTGAAGGCTGCGATCGAAGTAGAGTGTTAGTCAGAGTATACACCACGCTTACAAGCATACAAACCTCAAAGTACCGTACTGCAATTCTGGATAACTCCTTCTGTTACTGACTTGACTTTTGAATTTTTATTGAAAACCATACAGTTGTCAAATGACACACGTGAGGAATTGTTTGCTGCTGTTTACTAAAGGAACATAATTCTTTATAATTCTCTCAAATGATTACATGCTTTGGTAAAACAGGAAAGAGTGTCACATTTGTGTAACCC
>NW_024588221.1:0-1473 GCF_018398535.1 Haplochromis burtoni
CTGCTCCTTTGTGTCAGGAGGTGATCCGGTGGCTCTCCGTCATCAAGGAGAAAACCGAATCAATCAGCAGGAATCTTTAACTCCCCTGCCTGTAAAACAGGGATGTTACTGCATTACATCAATAAATACTAATATTTCATTATCATCATGAAAATCAAACCAGGCCTCTCAAAATATGCCAATGCTTGTATATGTGTCACACAGTGGAAATTTGTATTTATCTTGTATATTGTTTTTATTCTGATTTTTAGTGTTTATTTATGAGTGTCGTTTTATTTGAATGGTTTTATTCTGTTTCTATTGCATGGTTTTTAGTGTTTTATGTGACATAGTTTTTAATCCACTGAGGACTGGCTGCACATGGGACAAACTAGCTGATAGGGACCACCTGCTGAGGCAGGGGTGTGTCCAGAGGTGGCCTATCAGCTGTGTAAAGACCTTTTAAAAGCAGGCAAGCTGAGCCCTGAAGAAAACAAAAAGGCCCCAGACTGGAAGGTGAATGCGAGATGGCCAGCGTGACACGGCGACCCAGTCCTGACCTCATGGAACGGCAACAGTAGGAGACAACGCGTGTGATTGGCAGCAGGGCAGAGGTTTAGGGTCTCTACTGTTGTTTACTGGGTGCAGCTGGATTGGGAGAGGGTCGCCATGACCATGAGCCAGGGCCGCTTCTGGGAACATTGTTCTCGCCCCTATTTGTTATTTCACAGGACACCGACGCAAGGGGAGCTGTGGTGGTGGTCACATGATGAATTCAGGTGCAGAGCGCAAGCTGGGCAGGGATGTGATGGGCCCGTGGAAGGACAAGAAGATGGGAGGCGCTTCCTTGTCTGCCGAAGACGGGGCTGACGTGGACTCTGCTCTAAAGCTGGAATTCCTGGCCTGCTGATGGACCCATAATGAACATGTGGCATAATTATAGCAGGGGTTTTTAGTGAATGTAGAAAATGGTGGTTTTTAGTAGATTGACAACATTTTATTACGTACATTTTAAGGTGTGTGTGTGTGTGTGTGTGTGTGTGTGTGTTATTTTATTTGTGCTCCCAGGCCGTAATAAACTGTTTCTGATCAGACCTGCTTCCTCTCTGTGCCCTGGGTGTCTGACTCACTTGCTCCCCTGTATTTTAAAGAATCTTTAGCAGGACATTCTGGCACGACTGCTTTAGTGTCCCTATGTGTTACATATACATGGCTTATCCACACAGCTGATTATTAAGGGTGAGCATTTGTTTTCTGTGCGTTTTGTGTGCTTGTACAGCATTTTTCTATTTGCTGGTGTTTTCTTAAGCTGCAGAGCATTTGGCCTCCCAGTACTACAATGTGAATAACAGCTGGAACCCTCAGCTTTGTGTTTACAGAAGGGAAGGAGCTAACCTGAGGGTTGCATAGCTCTCCGATTGTCTCTCTGCGTCTTTGTAGAGACAGCAACATGTTCCCAGATCCTTGCAGCAAATGTGTACACCGAGTTATATT
>NW_024588222.1:0-1472 GCF_018398535.1 Haplochromis burtoni
GCTTTCTATTGGTTCAAAGAAAGTGGTGGGACACTCAATTTTATTTATTACTTTGTTTAAAGATGCGAATGTTAAAAATAATTTAAAAAAGAAGTATAAGGACATCGTAGTGCCCAATTAAAAAAATACAAATAAAAAAAAAACTGCAAGTAAAACTTAAACTTTTAAACTGCCATTTAAAAAAAGAAACTTAAACATGAATATATATATATAAAACATTTTAAGTAAGCAAACAATTTTTTATTCAAGTATGTTAAAATAGAGATTGAAACAACAGGTCATCTCAACTATTAGTCTTTTCCCTTAGTGGGAAACTAAGTCACTTGAATTGGCAACATCAGCCTTTTGGTAATAACAGATGGACTGGAAAACTGACAGCTTCAAGTTTACATTGAGCTCTCTCTTCACCACAATGGACCGGTACAGCCTCCACATCAATACATATGTCAATGTCACGCTTAGGTCCCCCTTCACACTCAAACTTCACTCAGGTAAGGAACTTGTCCTGGATTGCTCACTTCATGCTTTTACTGCTGAGAATTAAGCCCTTAGATTCTAGGTGCTAATTTTCATTCTTGCTGCTTAACACCACATTAATTAGAGTTGACAGAAGCAAAGCTGATATCCTAAGGCAACTAAAGTGGAGACGCTCCACTTCCTGGCTATGCCTTGATTTCCGTACCATTAAAATTATGAACAGAATTTGTGAAAAAAGGCAGCCCTTACAGAGTCCAACATGGACCGGAAGAGAGTAATATGAGCAAATTCACATACACCCTTGGGTATTTTTTTAAGGATGAAAAGCTCCAGTGTTCCACAACCAGGATGAAGACTGCATTGTTCATCTCCACTCTGAGATTCAACTAACAGACACTCCTCTGCAGTACCCCGACGTAGACTAAGTTAGGGAGGTGGAAAACTATGTGTTGGACGGCACCCTCTGGTGCCCATCTGCCAATCCACAGGCATCACCCAGGACCTCCACAGAATGTTGCAGAAAGATCAATCAAGACTGCAACAGAAGATCCAGAGTTTTAAGGAATTCAGAGCACACCTTGTCCTCCTCACAAGCTCTTCCACCAAGCAGTTGCATAACTAGAACAGTGACCTTAACTCACTGATAAGCACAATCACTGGACACTGCTTCCATTACAGAAGGCATGACAGTAGAATTCAGAAGATTCCCAAAGTGTTCTTTCCACCACCTGACTGTACCCTCAGTTTAGGTCAGCAGGATCACACTACCACTGTATACAGTGTGAGCAGAGCATTACTTCACCTACCTTAGTTGTCTAAAAATTTGCCAGAATTTCTTTGAGATCATATGAAAGTCCATAATTTCACCAAATGTCTCTCACACCCAGTTTTCTTTTCAGCCACTGCCAAAGCTGCACTCTGCCGGGCTAGCCATCACCTGTAAACTGCCTCAAGAGTTCCACACTGATAAGATTCCTTCTTCAGCCTGACAGCTG
>NW_024588223.1:0-1472 GCF_018398535.1 Haplochromis burtoni
CGGGTGTGGTGCCTGTTATCGGACCCGGAGTTAGCAACATCCCCCAAAAACCCGAAGAGGAGAGTCCTGGCCCCTAGCCCTGCCAGTGTAGCAGAAATGATGAGGATGATGATGCAGCAGCAGCCGTTCTTCTCTGCGTAAGTAGCTTAATGTTGTTCATGGTTGGCCTACGTTATTAAATTAATGCACGTAAGGTGAACTAGCAAACACCGTTGTAGTTACATGCGGCTGTCTTCTTGTTTGATGGCAGATACTCCCTTCACCCTGGCCAAAAATGGCTAAAATGACCAAAGAAAAAGTGGAAAACAGGTAAACATGAGAGGTTTCAGGACAAAGTTTGTTTTCCATTGTTTAAGTATCGGTTCAAGCACCGTTTAAGCACCGGTATCGGATAAAACCTAAACGATACCCATCCTTACTCATCACTGAAACAGTTGTTATAGGATGACACAGCCCACAGACACAGTTCCAAGATTAAACACACTTGGTTGGTGCTGAGAGTGGTCCTGTTGCTGAGGTTGGGGTCATCTTGTACTTTCTTATGAACTACTGCCACTGCTTCAGTGACTTGAACATAGGTGAAGATAGAAAAAAGGAAAGACCACCTCTGAATCAAGAAAGGGGTCTACAGACACATCTTTCACCATCTTACAATATTGATATTTTCCGTTCTAACTTTTCATACTATGGATTTGTCTTTTGGCTTTGCTTCTTGCTTGAGGTTACATCCTTCCATTTTATTCAAGCTGTTCCTCTTGAAGCTGTTCTCAGGAGGATTAAGGAGATGAGCCGTTTGGGGCTCATACTCTATGGCAGATAACACATGTTTCTGAATCAGAGTCTAATTTTGCAAGAGGTTCTTCATTCAGGCTTTGTCCGCATTTCTGCCTTGTTGTCATTGGTCACCACCTCAGCCTCTGGGGAAGTGCTGTCACTGACCCCCAGTTCAACTCTACTGCATCTTCTCTGCCTTTCCACAGATCAACCTCTACAGGTCTCTGTTTAGTTTTAACCCACTGAACTACTTTTCCAGCCCCCTCTATTTTCCCACTCCCTGGCTTTTACTACCCTGGTTTCCTTTCTTCATTGTCAGAGCATTTGCATTCATCCCCTTTGTGTTTTTTTTTTGTTCACTGAGTTTCTTGAATTCCTGGACATAAAACAGGATACAAATGAAATGTGAATGAAAGTTCTCATCCTCTGGTGTTTTATGTTTGTTTCAGTTATTAAGGATTCAGACTGCTCTGTCTTCCATAAAACACTGTTACACTAAGGAATCCAAGATGGCGCCGCGTATGGATGCCCTGGTGCTTCAGTGCGTTACTTCTGTTTTGTTTTTGTGCATAACTTGTGTATCTGGGCACTCCTCTGGATATTCTTACAACAGAGAAGAGCGTCTTAACTACAGGACTACAAAACCTGTGGATTTACTTCCAATATTTGTCGCATCTGTGGCAAATTTACTGCAGACT
>NW_024588224.1:0-1472 GCF_018398535.1 Haplochromis burtoni
AAAAACATGATATGATATGATACATCATTACATTTAAAGTTCTCCTAATATTCTCTCCAGTGAATTACCACACACAACCAACAGGAATGGTCCCTACTTGGTTCCATCTTGGTCATCAGTGACTTTCACTGGTTGATGATTTTTCCGTCCTTTCATTCTTGGTAAGTACTAACGACTGAACATGGTGTGTATCTATTCCACTTCTTAGTAGTAAGAGACAGACACGCTAACTGTGCTGTCATTTATGTATAAGGATACACTGCAGAGATTGATTGATTTAGAATTCATTCATGCTTTAATAAATACTGAGCTGAAAAATACAAGATTCAACCAGTTTTAGCATTAGACAGCTGGCTAAGATGTGCCTGTCTCAAAAGAGCAGACTCATTTCAGTCTGTGAGGAAGCCAACACGGACAAAATGGTTCAAATGGCAGCAATTACATTTTTATCAAATTGCAGCTCTGCTCAGTTTTCTACACTGCAGCTTTAACATTTTTGCATAATTCAAACCAGCAACAACTTTCTGAGAAAAAGCTTTAACAACTCACCGTACGCTAACTGCTCAGTAAAATGGCCGATGCCGTCAGCAACCATACATAAAACCATTCAGGCTCGCTCTAATCTCCATGATGTCACTCACTGATTTACACTCTGCATTATGAAACCTCAACATTAGAGTTTTGACTCTCCTGCGAGGGCATCTGTCCACCTCACAGGCTGCTGCTTTTTAGCAACTGAACATACTGTAGCATTTATAACAATTATTTCCTTTGGGACATACAGATTTAATTATATAATGTATAAAAAACACGCTGCTCTAAAGTTGGACATGTAATTAATTTTCTTTTTATTATTATTATTATTATTATTGGTAGATACACTCACAGTCTGGCTGAAGCAGACTGTGTGGAGTGAGGAGGAGGACCCAACTGCAGACACACAAAAAACCCACTTTGATTCAACTAAGGAGGAGCCGTTTATTTGTGGCTGGGTAAAGGTACAAAACAAAAGGCAGGTGTATACTGAGGCAAAGCTAACTACAACTAAACTGGGAAAATTAAAAGCTAAACACAATAGACAAAGAGCAAAACCTTGAACATAGAAAAACCTGGAACCACGGACGCACGGAAACATGACGAGAACTCAACAGACGACCTGAGCCTTAACAAAGGAGGACTTAAATGCAAAGAAGGGGAATGAGGGAAGAGGAAACACATGGAGAACACAGTGAAAGCAAAACGAAACACACCGAACATGGAAACACTAGACTGTCAAAATAAAACAGGAAACAAAATGAGACGAAGACTGTGACAACACGAGCTTGACAATATGACATGGAAACGCAGACATAAACAAGGAGAGGAACATGAAACAGATGAAGGGAAACGAGGCACAGACATAACTAAAAGTCATACATAGAGGACAAGAGACTTACACAGGAAACAGAAAACGACACATAAACATGGGAGCA
>NW_024588225.1:0-1471 GCF_018398535.1 Haplochromis burtoni
TGTATATGTATATATATATGTATATATGTATATATATATGTATATATATGTATGTATATATTTTCTTCATTTCTTCATTTCTTCATTTTTATTTTGATTACCTGATTGGTCTTTCCTTTGGTTGTTGTTGTTGGGTAGATTTGGGAGGGGGTGGGGGGCAAATTGTTGCAAGAGTTGTACTCATAGTCACTTTAGTTCAGGCACATAAGCCTGTATCCCACTAGTACCAACTCGACTCGACATAACTCGACTGTGCTTGGTTTTGGCCATTTACAGCTACAACTGAGTACCCATCAAATAACACAACCTCATAATTTCTCTTAAACCAAGTCGAGCCGAGTTGACTAGCTAACAGTGGAAACTAGGCGTTAGGCACTTCGCTTGGCTTCCATCAGTTTCAGATCCTACGACCTGAATATTTTAATTATTGAATAATTCTGTTATTTAATTCTGTTATTTCTGAACTCAGAGCAGAACTCAAATATGAGACTCATGTGGAGAATTGAGAAATGCAAAGACAAAGTTACAGCAGGCACTTTGTCCCTTGGAGCTCTGTAGCTGCTGACAGAGCTCCTCTTAAACTAGCTGGGACCAACAGCACATGGTGGGTTTCACTCTGAGTTCTTTTATATTTGGTGTAGAAATTCAGACTCATTCCTGGTGTCTGTTACACTGAACCAAGGAGTGAAGGTGTTGGATTTGGTGGCCTGAAGATCAAATAACTGATGTTTTGATGGGACTTCATTGAGCTATAACCTCCAACATTCAGTGATGGAGTGGTTTGACCGAATTCCCTTTTGAGTGAGTGAAATGCTAAGTTAATGATAGCTTGCTTGGTTATCAAGCTGCAATCATACCCTGTGTAGGTGCAATTGTGATTTCTTAGTTTGTGCATCCACAATTCTCATTGCTACTCTTCTCATATGTAGCAAGAGTAAAAACATTTCCACCAGAGACACCAGTCGATCTTATATTGTAGCTCCTGCAGCCTCTGTGGTCCACAGACATTTTTAGCCTCTGAGATGACATGTAACAGAAACAGAAGCACAAGATACCTGCTTATGGTTAGCCATCTAAAAAGTATGATATAAAGTTTGATATACTCTATATTCAGTTATAGTTCATTTGTCTTTTTGTAGCACCAAATCACATAAAGAGTCATTTCAAAAGTCAAATGATAATTCAAAGAGTCATGTTAGCTCAGCAGGATGTGGTTGTGAAACACGAGTGCCATGAAGTGTCTCATTTCACATGTCTCTGTTAGTTCCTCTTTCCAAGTTTTTTTTTAACTAGTTGCAAAAAATCCCCCTTCTTAAAAAAGGGGGAAGAACAGCTAAGTGACAGCTATTAAATTGGGACTATTTTTTTAACTTTACAAAAACAAAACATAATTAACCCACCGTCAGCCACTCAATCTAAAAATATTTGCTTGACAGATGTTTTCACTAATAGTAACAAAACGATATATATA
>NW_024588226.1:0-1470 GCF_018398535.1 Haplochromis burtoni
AATTTCCTAATGTTGTAAACCTCAACATCTGGCAATAAACCCCATTCTGATTCTGATTCTGAAGAAGCAGATTTTAAACTCAAGGCTGTCAGTCACGCAGAAGAAGATGGGAATAGAGCAGCTGTGAAGATGAAGAAGTTGGTGGACTTATGGAAGAGGAATGAACTGAAAAAGTGAGTTTATTGTTCTGTATTTTATGTGTTGCAACTGAATAATGTTGGATTATTGTGAATGAATTGAATAAAGTTGAACTTATCTGGCTGTTTTGTTAATGTACCTTATAATCTAAAAATATGGTAAGTATTATGTTACTAACTAGAAGCAATTTTACTGGCTTGATCTCCAGAACAGTCCAAAAAGCTCTTAAAAGGGGATTCTTTGGCTCACATCACTTGCCAAACTATCATTATCTGCATTTCATTTGGTGACAGATTTGAATATGTGTTTCTCTTCATCTAAAGGAGCATCTGTTATTCAGATTTAGCTGTGCTTATTAGCTCCACCGAATCATGAACCTCTCTGTGAATATTGTTATTAAATTCTCAGCAATGGTCCATTTTGAAGATCTTCTGGAGGTAGTTCTTTACCAGGAGTGATGTGTTTTGGGTTGTTTTAATTCAAAGTGATCCAGACCCATTTTTGCTGCTGACAGCTCGTGGTTTTCTTTCAAAATATTCATATATCTTTCTTTCATCGTGATTCAATCAACCTTGACAATATTCCCCATATTGTCCTCTCTCTCTCATAAAATATGACCCCTTTTCCAGAGGTTAAATCACGATACTGTCAATAAATTAATATAATTTTTAGGAACTTTGTTAGGAAATTTTCTATTAGCATTGTTTTGTTTTCACTAGCTTTGATCAAACAATATATTTTGCTGTAGGTTATGTGAGGATATGGCTTATCAACAGTGTTGGGAAGGTTACTTTAGAAAATGTATTCCACTACAGATTACAGAATACATCCCCCTGAATGTATTTTGTAACGTATTCCGTTACGCTACTCAATGAGAGTAACGTATTCTCAATACTTTGGATTACTTAATATATTATCATGCTATTAACAACTACATGACTGTGATTTATTACTATTACTGAAGGTCCGCGGCTCCGAACTGTAGTAAAGGGAATTCTGGCTAATACATCGGGTTCCATGTTGGGCTCATAGCCGGAAAATAGCTTTACTTTGTTGTCTGGGTCAAGTTTGCTAGCGGGAGACAGAGAGAGGCGTTGAAAGGCTGCTCAAACTGAACTTATTGTTCACAAACACGGTGTACAGTCGAGTCTTAACAGCGTACTTACAACTGGGCTCATCAGGCACTCTTCTATGGAACGCCAGGACTGCCATGATGAATTAATTAAATACACCATTAAATAATTAATTAAATGTGGCAATCATTAATTCAAATTGGAATTAATTAATTAAATAAATAGGTATGACACATATAATTAATTAATTATTGACACA
>NW_024588227.1:0-1470 GCF_018398535.1 Haplochromis burtoni
CTGAGGCATTGCTGGATGCTCCGCAGTAGGCCTCAAACGCGTCTCTGTGTCAGCTGTTGCACCTTCCAACAGCAGCTGGTGCTCTCGACGTTCTGATTGCACTTGGAGCTGAGTGAACTGGTGCTGAATTTTCCACCAGCGATCTTCCTGCCGCTGCTTCTCCAGTTCCCATCGGGCCTCTCTGTCACTTTGTTGCCTCATAAAACCACGCAGGAGGTTAGAAAGTTCAGCAAGGTTATGCAGTTCAGTACCTTGCTCTACTTCCTCTAGCTGATTGAACACTGGAGGCTCCTCACTTGCAGAGTCCATTGGCACTTGGTGCTTTTTTGGTCTAGCTCCTTTCTGCATTGCTGCTACCTACTGGCCTGGAGCCACTGCTGCCACCATTTGTGAAGTAGTCAGACTCGAACGTCAAGGAAGGTGGTAGGGAAGCAGACTACACAGACATTTCAGATTTCCAGAGGTGAGCAATTTATTTACAGTGAACTTAATTTAATGTGTAACTTAACAAAACTTCCCCCCAAATCAACTCAATTAACAAAACTCAACAGACCATGGATCTGGTAACGCAGCTCACCTCTCCTCTCTGCTGCATCTGGTAGAGACTGGCTTTAAATAGGGCCATCAATTTCCCTCCAATTGCCCAGCTAGTACCACTCACACTGTATCACACTGCCCACACTATATTTTACCATAGTGTATCATGGTGCCAGGCACACACCCACCCTGGCCATCCATGTGATGTGAAAGAAAATGTGCTTTTTTACGACAGGGCCACCTTGGATAGAGGTCTGACAGAGGTTAGCATGAACACCCTGACTGGTCTGCAGCTCTTTAGCCCCAATTGCAATAGACTGTGATACACTGTGTATTCTGACACCTTTCTGTCAGAACCGAAATGAACTGTTTTCAGCAATTTGAGCTACACTAGAAACACAGGAGCTAGCTATACTAGCTCTATTGGATCGGACCACAAGGGCCAGTCTTCATTGCCCACGTGCATTATCGAGCCTTGGCCATCCGTGACCCTGTTCCTGGTTGACCACCGTTCCATCCTTGGACCACTTTTGATAGATACTAACCACTGCAGACTGCAGTTGCGGGATCCAGTCGTCTAGACCAGCGGTCCCCAACCCCTGAGCCATTGGTACCGGGCCGCGAGAGTTGAGGCTCGGGTGTGAAATTTATGATTTTCAGTGTTTTTATTGTTAACTCTGTTTCCCTGGGTCTTTTCCCATGTTACAGTTGTGTATCTTATTTTGAAAGAAATATTTACATGTTACCATAGCAACAAGATGGCGCTGGAGTGACGGCAGCCTTTCCAAGTAGCTCTGCAACACCGCACCTTTTTTGTTAACTTAAACTTTTTAGACTAGGCTTTTCAAACTTTTTTTCACCTTCCTCTACTTATACCTCTTAGATATAGCGATACAAGATGGATAATGCACTTTTTAAAACTTCTGGAACCAG
>NW_024588228.1:0-1470 GCF_018398535.1 Haplochromis burtoni
CCCCTTTGGTCGTCCTCCCTGGGTTCTCGTACTCTGGGCCCTCTGGATGTCTGGGGCCTAGTTCTCCTTCCATACCTGCTTCATGCACTGGGGGACGGGGCTATTGCTCCCCACACTCCCTAGCAGATCGTTACATGGAAAAACTTTTTGAATACAAGCATGCTGATCCACACAGGTGTACAAACGGGTGTTCACAGACTCAAGCTACACCTTTCTTGGCTGCTACCTTTAGTATCTACTGTTATCTACTGTTAGCTAGTTTATTGTGTGATGGTGTTGTATTTCTTATGTTGCTCTTTTTTGTTTGTTTTCTGTTTTTTTCTTCTGTCGACAGGTGATTCAGGTGTTTTTCTTTCTTCCCCCGTTTCTCACTATCTCTTCTCTCCTCTATTTTTCTTTCTCTCCTTCTCTTTCTTTCATTCTCACTGTCCTATCCCCCAGTCATGTCTGTCCCATCTGTAACAATTGAAAATAAAATAAATACATAATTATAATAAAGGTCAATCAAATGGACCAATATAGCAAGGCCATGATGGTAAAGTAAATCCTCTAGGCATCTTTCTTGGCCTTCAGACAACAATTCTGATGGCTAAAGATCCAAACGGGATCCCCCTTAATTTTTTAAGGGACAAGCAGCTAACCAGACCTACCAGGATGTAGGAATCCAATAAAGTCTTTTCACAACAGACATGTCAAAGTGGATCAGCTTCCTCACTTTGTTCAATGATTTCACTCATCTAAATCAGACCATGGATCACACTTTGCTAAATGTACCAATTTCCATGAACTGCAGTAGCTGCTTCAAATGAACAGCCAGATTCCTCGACCGTTCTCTAGCTACAGCTGTCGTGGTCCAAAGAAGACAACATTTAAAAGTGCATCAGCTTCCTCACTTTGTTCAGTGATTTCACTGAACATGAACTTTCTAACATTTTGGTTTTAACCAAATAAACAGTCAGATCCGTGCTCCGTGGGTACTCTGTGACCCCTTAGTGATCATGATGGGGTATTTCGCCACCCCACACCACATTCGTAAGTTACGATGGCAAATACTGGGGTCTCGAGGGACCCCGAACTCCCGGAGCAAACATCTCTCAACTTCACACAATCATCATCATCGTCTCCTTCCTCCTTCTCCTTGGTCCTTCTACCCTGCGCTTGCAAACGCTCAGCTTTACAGAGGGTAGTCTTCACGTAAACCGGCCCTCTCCTCAGTTCTCAGTTCTGGGCCTCGCTGTTGGACGCTTGGCTTTACAGAGGACAGAGTTCGCGTAAACCGCCCTCCTTGAGGGCCTCAGACTCTCCCTGCCGCCTTCCTACCTCCTTCTGCTCCATTCTCCTGCTCCTCGCAGGCAAGCGCTTAGCCGGGTGGGCCCCAAGTTACACGTAAACCAGCCTTCGCGAGGAATGGGGGTGCTCTCTACTCCGTGGGTACACTGTGACCCCTTAGTAATGGCGATGGGGTATTTC
>NW_024588229.1:0-1469 GCF_018398535.1 Haplochromis burtoni
TCTTTTGCAGATTTTCACCTGATTAGGAAAAGAAGCTTTTAGACAAACAGTACAAACATAAGATGGTGCTGACTTAATGTTTGATCTGAAACGAGATATGGCCTCATTCATTAAAGTGTTATCTGGAGGACACTGTAAACTCTCAGCTGGTCGATGCATCTGACGATATTTTCGTTTTATGTTCATTGCACATCTGATATTATGCATCTGTCTAAAAGAAATACTATTCCAGTATTTTACTCTCATTCGTTCTCTCATGTTGTCCTTGTGTTGTTGTTGAAATTGTCTCTCTTCTCCATAACGTCTAGTGATGTACAATCGTTTTTTCTGTTTAAATTTTTCATTTTCTTTATAGAGTTTATATACATATGACCTCATGCAAGCTTTATGTTTCTCTCTGAATCCAGCACAAGTTCTATACATTCTCCTTATACGTTCCTTCTGCTTTTCTTTGAAAATAGAATAATCTGTATACATCCTTTTGACACGTTCTCTTTTTCTCTCTCTAATTTTTGCACTTTCTCTATAGATCCTTCTCATTTGCACCATCTTTTTTTCCTTACAATCATCTATTTCTCTATAGATCTTTCTGAAATGCTCTCTCTGTTTCTCTCTATATGTAGCATTTAGTTTATACAGATGATTTTTGTAAACACTCTTCTTCTGTCTGTGATCAGGATCATTAGACTTTCTACTGGAATTTTTTTTCTTTGCTTTAAAGCTTTCATTAAAATTGTACATCTCCCATTCTTTCTTTTTCTGATTTTGCTTCCTTTGTGGTAGTTTTTGTTTGGCCAATAATCTTCTCTTCATTTTTTGCCTGTCCTTTTTATTACATTTCAACAATTTATGTGAGAGTTCCTCTGTTGTCTTAGTTGAACAGGAGTCAGTGTTTGAATTATTTTGAGGAACAGAATCTGATGTTGCCTCAGGTTCTCTCACAGAAGATACAGATATTTCTTTTTCTAAATGATGCTTCATCTCAGCAGCAGCTGTCTCATCTGAATAATCCACCCTGGAGGACATCACTTCAGTGGTTAAAGTGTGTGTCACAGTTTTTTGTGTCTGCTCAGTGGATGTTTGGGAGTTTAATTCATGAACAGGTTCATTTAAAGCTGGTCCTGGAGCAGTTGTAGCTGTTTGTCTGTATTTGGTGGTTAGATTAGTATCTCTTTGGTCAGCAGCGTTTTCACTGTGAAACTCGATAGGCTGTAGCTCATAAGTGCAGGTTGGTGCGATGCTAAACATTCGGTACAAGCGTTGGAGCCTGTCAATCATGTCGTTAAGACATGTGAATTTTAACATAACTGCAGTTCCACCACTTACACCTAGTGACAATGGCATTCCTGTAGACCTACGTGGGTGAGGGTCAAAATATGCATATTCACCAGAAGTCAGCCTGCAAACAGCAATGACTGTTCCTCCCATGACTAGCAAAGCGTAGCGAAACTCTGAAGCCAAACACTGTA
>NW_024588230.1:0-1468 GCF_018398535.1 Haplochromis burtoni
GTTGCTGAGCTCCGGTGTAACTGGCCAAGATAGGCCTAAGGGTCCGCTGTTGCTGGCTACTTCAGAAAATAGGCGAGACCCTGCTCGACTGGTACATCTGCGGGGCTTTTACCTTCTCGAGGAATTACAAAAGCGCTTTTGCAATCCTGAACAATTTCAAACAATTAACCGGCTGTTAATTGTCTGTGCGACTGGTTTTAGAAGTATGACTGCAGCGTTTATTTTATAAAGGGCTGAATGTTATTTGCGACCATGTGTCGTGTTAAAAACTACTCTGAAACCACGAAACCCCTTACAGAAGAAATTCTCGTTTGATCCGTTTGTAAATAAATCAAATGCTTGCATCGCTGCATGCTGTGACATCAGAATTACAAAATGAGTGTGATTAAAACAATTAGTTTGAAAGAGCGATACTGGCTGCTTTGGGGGGAAAGGTGACATCGTGTGCAACGTGTTTTAGAAGTAGCCCAATAGCTACAATTTATTTTCTAAAGGGGCTGAATATTATTTGCGACCATTTGCTGTGTTAAAAAACTATAGCTGGCTCTGTCTCCCTCTTAGTTCAACATTCTGAAATCCCGATTTTTAAATAAAATGATCGCATCAACCCGTGAAAGAAACCCCAGTAGATGCGTAAAAACTAGTTACATTAAAACTAGTGGTTTGATTAAATGAAACGCTTGTGAACAGGCTGAAATTACCCGTACAGAAGAAATTCCCACTTGTGCCGTTTTTAAAATAAAATGCTTGCATCTCTGCATGAGGAGACACAGTGACGGTCCTAGCCTGTTTGGCGCCCTGGGCGAACACTCCCTCTGATGATTCTTATGTATCCTGAATGTTTCAGGATACATGAGCTGCCATTATCCAATGACACATCTGCTTACCTGTATCTTTTGCTCATTTCTCCTCTTCTTTTCTCTTTTTTCTAAACTGAGCACCTGATGGCTTTAAACTTTTCTTGTCCATCTTCAATTGGCTTCAATTTTGCACTCCAGTATGAACACCCATCCCCCAACTCGAGGATCACCACAACATAACCTAATAAACCTACGCCTTAGTTCACAGATTTGCTTTGTTTAGGGTTTATTTCTGGGATTTCACACAACCCAGGATTCAAATCATGAATCCATAATGGACTTGGATTTACAATATTATGAATGAAATGTGCTGTATTTGGAAGCAGGGCAAACCGTCCGTGTCGTCCATATCAAAAACCGCTACTGGCTATAGCCCTGCCCTGCTGCATCAGTGACAACTTGTTAGGTGGCTCTTCCACCTGTGAGCAGCTCTCAGCAGGGAGAGCAGATCGTTTTTGAGCTTAACTGAGCAGCAACAACTCCACAAACCAGAGATGGCAGAGTTAATTTTAAAGTTTTTTTCTTTGCTTTTTTTGTCATCGTGTATCTTGATTATTTTGAATTTATTAGACAATAGAATAAAAAATATCAGGTGGGTTGTGTTTTTC
>NW_024588231.1:0-1468 GCF_018398535.1 Haplochromis burtoni
TTTTTTTTTCACATTCTGTCTCTCACAGTTGAAGTGTACCTCTGGTGCAAATTACTGACCTCTGTCATCATTTTAGGTGGGGGAACTTGCACAATGGGTGGCTGACTAAATACTTTTTTGCCCCACTGTACCGTGAAAACTTGTAGAATACAGTTCTATAAGTTATGTCTGTGTTGAGTTTTTCTTCTTCATATACAACAAGCTATATTGTGATATATTTTGTGATGCACAGAATGGACAAAACAGTCATTCTGTGCATCAGTTTGTAAAACACAATTTTATGTTTATCTAAATGACATTATGAGTGAAAGAATGTAAAATACAAACACTTGCAGCATAAGCTACATAAATATTTACTGAGTTGTTTTGCTGCTATCATATAACGTTAAAAAACGTCTGCTTAATTACAAAAAGGTAACAAACATGAACAAATCAGATGGTGTTGTTGGGCAAATTGTGAGGAAATGCTAAAGTTTTTGTAGCATTTGGCTGCATTTGGTGTGTTGCAGTGAACCCAGCTGTATTTCAGTAATAACTATTATGATCAGATTGCCAGAGCAACTGTGGGGATCTTCTCGCTTCGCCTTATTGCTTGAGGCTTCACTTGTGATACATGCAGCATTGTTTCTGCAAGAAACTGTCAAGTCTTATATGGCATGCTTACACCTCTGTTACTTTGCTGGGCTGGAGTTTATTATCTATAAAAACACATGCATCAGAAAATCAAAAAAGAAGGACAAATGAACTTACAGCTCTCACATAACAGTTGTGTTTACAGTTGTGCTCTGTTATCCAAATGTTGGAGAATCAGTGTTTATTTTTATAGTTTTTTTTATTTATGTAGTCAAAGATTTAACATTTTTATTTCTGTGTGGTTCTGTGCTGTGTGATTACTGAATGCTATTACACAATTATATAAACAGTTATCTATGAATGCCTTAGTTTTAGAGCTGCATTTTAAGCAGCCGAGAAAAGCTGAGAGAGGGAGCAGGACTTCATCTTGCCTCACACGTTAGTTTCACTTGCTTCCTGTGGGTGAATTTATGACCAAACCACAATTTCTTCATAATGGAAAAACACGTTAAAAGAGTCTGCATTGATGTAATGGGATACCTCACATTAGTGAAGTTCAGCTTTGTCAGTTAACATGAAAAATTTCACTTTTTTAGACACACATTTCACTGTTGTGAAAGTGCCAGGATCATTAACACGTGAAAATTTAGCCCGGGTAAGTATGGCACCTCTCTTTATCAGTATAATTTGATACGTTATTCATCTATTAAGCATTTTTTAAAGTGCTTATAAAACTTGGTTTCGTTGGTCGCAGTCTCTCCCAGCTGTCTTCAAGTCAAGTCAAGTGGCTTTTATTGTCATTTCAGCCATGTACACTTGTACAGTACAGAGTGAAATGAGACTGCGTTCCTCCGAGACCCTGCTGCTCACATATAACGGACAAACACAGAACTAC
>NW_024588232.1:0-1468 GCF_018398535.1 Haplochromis burtoni
TTTTGAGTTCATCCCCGTGTCTGTGAGTTTTGCGTTTGGGTCCTCCTCCCGCCTGCCACACAGCGAATCATGACAGTAGAACGCGACCAGTAATGGACCCAGCAAACTCTGTAGGGAACCGGCAGCGTGCAGACCCCACCTTCCCTAACGGGAGGAGAAGGCAGGAGGCTCGGCATGCCCGGGAGCACGAGTCCGCCTTTTATGGGACACGGTTGGCTTTAGGTGGGCCGCGTAGCCTCCAAACTGCCAACGCTGCTGCGTTTTCCCCACATCGTCCCACGGCGATCAGAGTCGGAGGATTCAGCCTATCGCCTGCCACAACTCCTCCGGCCTGTTCAACTTCTGGTTCACCTCCCCAGTCGCCGCCCACGTCCCGCACAAAGAAGAGGGTTACTCGGCGGCCGAGGAGAGATTACGTGCCTCCGACAAGCAGCCTTTCTCCGCTGCAGTCCTTCGCGCTCTTCCTGGGACTTCCACGCTCGGAGCTGCACAAGCTCCCAGTCTCTTCGACGCAGCCCGGCCCGTCATCGGCTCAGTCAGCCGACGTCCCTGAGGTGCCCGCGTCTACAGCCTCGGGAACCCACGGCACAGTTCCCAGGAATAAACGGCGCTCACGCCGTCGCCACCCTAAAATTACTGAGCAAACTCCGGTGGTGAGTGAATCTGACTGTTTTTTCCATGCCACTTCCAAGTCGGACCGACTCGGACGATATCCTGCTCCTGAGTCCGCCGTTTTTCAGGTCCGTAACACCTCAGAAACAAATAATAAGTTAATAAGTATGAATATGACTGTGTGTCTAGGCCTCATAATGTTTCTACGTTCGCCTCCGCGTCTGTTACGCACGAGACTGAGTACATCACCCCTCTAGTGACTGCTGTTCACGTCGAATCAAAGAACCCTGGCACTGTGAGCCCCGTGCGCGTTGTCTCTGAGGCCGTTAACTCCGTGTCTGGGAAGTCCGGGTCTGTTAATTCTGGTCTTGCATTACCTACCCTCACGCCCATGTTTAAGAGTGAGTGTTTTTCCTGTGCTCCTCCCAGGTCAGCAGCAATTAGCACACAGACTGAAGAACTCACCTTAGAGAATCAAAAGACTGTTCCCCACAGTAACACAGTGTTCAACACAGTAAAGTTAACAGTTCTGCGGTCTCTGTACCTGCTGAGTGTGTGACTGTGAAATGTGTGTCTCCACTCCTGGACTATGCTGCTCTCCAATCTGTATATTCAGAAACGGCCTGTGTGGATGCTCCTGTGTCCGTAACGGATCCCTTTGTGCCCGGTATTACAGACACTGACTCTGCTAGACCCGGACCTTCCGGTACAATGACTGTTTTAGAGACTGCTACACCTAACATGGACACCTTAGGGCCTACAGAGTTACTAGGGGTGGTCCGCCATGAATCTCTGTTCGCTAACACTGTTTCTAGCTCCACTAACTCGATTTTCCCTGTGTCTGTTACTGCTCCTG
>NW_024588233.1:0-1467 GCF_018398535.1 Haplochromis burtoni
TGTTTTTGTTTCTAATGTCTCTGTAAAGCACTTTGAATCACCTTGTTGTTGAATTGTGCTATACAAATAAACTTGCCTTGCCTTGCCTAGATTCATTGCTGGGATGTTACTGGTTAGCAGTACACAGGAAATTAACCAGTACAAGCTTTTTTCCAGCAATACAGTTACTGTAAAATAAGCTTCAGCTGACAGTCAGAATATGATTTGAATTGAGATGCATCGACAGAGGGCAGAAAGTGTGTATATACTCAAGGCAGGCTGACGACCATCCAAATTATTCCTTTATGTTAAGTTCCCATGGAAGCTGCTCAAGAACTCCAAAACCCCCTGGGAAGATTTTTAGTAGGAATGAATTATATATTCATTTATAACTAGTCCTGCCATAAGAAACAGCATTCAAACACCAGACAACCAGCTGTTAGCTTCACGCTGTTCGAAGAGGCAGTGTATTATTAATTGGGTGATCTTTCATCTGGTCTCTACTTCTATGAGTAATTTATGTGTTGGTCAGCACACCGACTCTTGCGTCTGGCATAAACGATCTGATCTGCTATCATCTTCCTTTATTTTGCCCATAGATCTGCACGCATTGAATTGACTTGTGCACTATTAAACTGAGGGAATGTTCAACACAGATGCTGTGCCTGGCCTGTGGTGTCCTTGCACAGGCCAGGTTAGGTTGAGCATCAGTAGCCAAGCGCTTCACCTTATCCTTGATCTCCCACTGTTTGATCCTCTGTCTGAGAAAAATAGTCGTCCATGTGAGTCTGTGGAAAATGTTCCACAGTTAACAAGATGGCATTCAAGGTGTCCTTCTCTGTGATGTACTGGCATGTTACCACACTAAATAACTACATGATGTCACATCCTATTCCTTAGGTTCATGGCTACCTGTCCCATGGAATTGAGGGCACTGTCCGCTGTGCTTACTGGTTTATGCACATGCAACTGTCCACTCAGGACACTGAGGCTCTTATGTGGCTATAACAGGGGTGTGGTCCCGAAACCACACAAAGACACAGTTACAGTCAACCGTCATCTGCCCAGCGTATTCCACCAACTCTCACCAGCAGCTAACACGCCACACTTCTCCCCCGATGCCAGGATGTTGCTACATAAATAGGGGAGACATTAAATAGATGTTCCACACACTTCCTGTAGCACTGCCCCCTCTCTGTTCTCCCATAGCTGAGCCACAGACCACACTCCATCCCAACTACGGCAAATCCATGTGCACAATGTCATTAGAACAGTCGACTATAATGACTTGGCAAACTTAACAAACTTCACTTTGTTTTGTTTTTCCTTTTTGTATTGAACAAATACAGATACTGTGAAGGTAAACACAGACGACACGAGAGCTCTCGATAAACACTGCTCGTTTATTACTCATCACCACAGAACTGAACACTTTCCCTCCAAAACACAGCAACAACACTTCCTGAGAACTGGGTGTGAGTGGAGCCC
>NW_024588234.1:0-1466 GCF_018398535.1 Haplochromis burtoni
GCCTCAAAGAAAAGCAGAAGATGCTGGCTCAAAATAGTGCCTAGAATTGGATTATCTTAAATACTTGCATTATTGATTTACTCATTCCTCCATTAGCACTTAAGTGAAAGAGAGGGATTCATATACTAAGTAGCCTGTTTAATTGCAGAGAAAGATGTGGGAGTAAGGCTATAGTTCACTGCACAAAATTAAGCTCATTTTTTATGCTTTGGCATACTTTACTGTCTTCAATCAAAACCCAACCTACTGATTTAAATGTTAGAACTTAATCAGATGATTTATCCACTGTGTTATAGTCATAAATTATTATAAAGTTACAAATAGTGTAACATCTACATATTTTGTGTCAGTCTGTCTTTCTCTAACACCACTGCATAAAGTAGGTACCCCTTTGTTAAAGATAAGAGTTCTATTATACATAACTACTAGAGAGGTTCATGCGCAAAAAATAATTCATTTGAAATTGCTAAATGATGTGAAATGCCCCTTTGGAGGATATTTCGAGTGCAGATGTGCATAAGTTGTGGTCATGATACTTCAACATTTACAAGAAGTGTTTAGTAGAAGTAGAAGTGTTTCGCTCAGCTCAACAAATATCAACAAATTCTCCAACTGTCTGTGTGCAGTTAGTCACAGTGTATCTGGTAGCTAATGGTACAGCTGCTGTATTTCCCATGAAGCGAAAAGATATCATAACTCCGGGATGTCAGGACCCGAAATTCATGTTGCCACAAGGTTTCCGGAGCCGGGAGGGGTTAGTCAGTAAGGCGATCCAGGGAGTGTTCGGTGGTGATGGGCAAGCGGGTGTGGTTGGCCAACTTGAAGTTCCAAGATCCATTTGGAGTCGTCTAGTGGAGACGGCTTGAGGAACAGTTTCCACAAAACAAAAAACACAGATGCCCTGGTGAAAGAATGAGAGCTAACATCACTTAGACATAGAGAAATATACTAAAGACATGGCAGGAGAGTGAGAAGAACGGTTATATATAAAGGTAAGGATTGCTCAGTGGTATTTGATAGACTGGAAATTTAAAGTTTACATGTAAGTTGTCATTTTTTTTTTTTCAGAAAAGGATTAGGGCCACTGGAAAAAAAAGTGGGCACATCTTGTTTTTTTGCTTCTTTTCCAGAATTCTGAGAAAAAAGTCTGACTTTAATCAGAATTCTGACTTTTTTTCTTTAAATTCAGATTTTTTTTTCTCAGAATTCTGGAAAAGAAGAAAAAAAAAGACGTGCCAACTTTTTTTTTCCAGTGGCCCTAATCCTTTTCTGTATTTTTAAAATCAGATATTGGATCTATATATAATGTGACGCTGTGTGTTTTCCACATTGTGAAATGTACTGCAAAAAAATTGAGGTATACTGAATTTAAATACTCTGCAGATTAGTACATGATAAACAGGCTAGTTTGCTGAACTGTGATGGATTTAAAGTAAAGAACAGTGTGTTGGACTGGTCCACAGCAG
>NW_024588235.1:0-1466 GCF_018398535.1 Haplochromis burtoni
CTAATTTTTTTGTCACTTTTTACAAAATGAAACTCAAAGTAAGGTCAGTACTCAAGGCCGTTTCAGTACTATAACAGGGTTTGTAAGCAGACTGAAATTTATCATAAATGGCATTCGCATCCAAATACGGCGGGAGTTGTGAAAGAACAATCCTCTCCAGTATTTTGGACAGGAATGGAAGCTTAGAGATCGGCCTGTAGTTCCCAAGATTGTTATGAAGGTCAAGGTTCCTTTTTTAAGAACGGGCTGGACAACAGCGTGTTTGAAGGCTAAAGGAACAGAGCCTGCAAGTAGGGATATATTCATTAGAGATAGGATGCTGGGTCCAGTTACGCTGAAACAATCCTTGACTATATGAGATGGAAGGATATCATAAGCAGGAGAGGTGGTCTTTGATTGGTCAATAAGTCGCTTGAGAGTATGGAGTGACACCGGTATGAATAGATATGAATGTTAAAATCACCAACAATAAGCACAAAGTCATATTTAAAAATAACTGAACCAAGAAGGTCAGCAAATTCGTGAATAAAAGTCTTTAGGGTTAGGGTTTTTATATAAGGGGTTAACCTAACCCTAACCCCTTTTATATTTAGGTGGCCGGTAAACCACAACAAACAGAGAAGTTCACGAGGCGGTCATCTCCAGAAGTTGAGCCTCGTAGCTGAGGTAGGAAGGAGAGGGTAGCTGTTGGACTTGGTATTTACATTTAGAGACCGAGGCTAAGCCACCGCCTCTACCTGTAAGCCTTGGAGAGCTAAAAAAGACACAGTCCGGGGGGAGAAGCTCAGAAAAAGGAAGCGACTCACCAGGGCAAATCCAGGTCTCTGTCAAAAAGAGAGCATCAAGGCTCATGGCGGAGAAAAAGTCGTTTAACACAAAGGTCTTATTTACCAGCGACCTGACGTTGAAGAGCCATCCGTGTCCAGGGCGCAGCATCCGCATGAGTAGCATGTCGCAGGGCACTGAGGTTGCTGTGGTTGACACTACGTCTGTACGAGGCGATCCAGGTCCGAGCAGGGAGGCATGCCGCTGGAAGGGCTGAGTAAGCTTACTGTGAGACGGAGCAAATCCACCGGTGGCCAAGCAGTTTAGTGGTGGGGCGATCACTGGAGACTGGATGGAAAGAGCGTAGCAAGTCCCCATAGGCATATGCATAAACCGTAGCCCATGCTTCAAGGTAAGCTTTCATATGCACATGGAAGCCACTCCTTTTATCGCGTCTCCTGTATCGTTTCTGAAAGGGGGCAAGGCAGGGAAAGCTAGTGGGGGAGTCTGGTCGTAATGGGGTGGCATCTCCCAAAGTCCAGTGTCGATCGAAGCGTTGTTAATAGGAGAAACGGAGGTCTAGGAGTGTTTGCCGGTCATATGTTAACAATGCACAGCCATCTGATGAGCATAATATGAAGAAAATAAAGAGTACTATGCCAAAATCCAGAAGCTGGGGTAGAGAGGGTAACGAGCAAAGG
>NW_024588236.1:0-1463 GCF_018398535.1 Haplochromis burtoni
GGATGCTCCGTCCTTCATGTGTGGATGTGCTGCTGTTCTTCAAGACTGGCAACCAAAGGTCCCGTCAGGTGAACCTCACGGATGTTCAAACTTAATTAAAGTTAAAACATTTTTAATGTTAATTTTAGAATAACTGAATCTACTTGTGATGGCTGCAGTTACAGTCACACAGGGTAATACCGAGCATCAGTGTTACGACAGAGGTTTCACCAACACGCACATTTTTCTGTCTTTCTCCAGAGACCCGAGCTCTTCCACGGCAGCATTTTTAATGTATCTTTGATATTTGGGCTGACTGGGACCCGATGAATGTAAAAACAAAGAATCACCAGATTTTTTTTACCTGATTTTTGTTTTTACGAAAAATGAGAGCCACACATTCATTCAACATTTCAATATGTCATGATGGTCATTTTGACCCAGCGTTTTGTGTTTCCTTTTGGCATCACCTCGTGCTTTGTGTTAATCCTGATGTTGCTATTAGTTCTTAGGGCTTGGTTCTTGTGTTTAGTGCTTGAGTGTTGTATCAGCCCTACCTGTGTCTGTCCTCTGAGCTCCGTTTGTGTCCCCGAGTTTGTGTTGTAAAACAGTCTGTGAGCTTCCTGTTTTACTTTGTAGGTTTGTGTCTCGATGTGTCCGTTAGTTCCAGCTGTGTCGCCTCCTGTGTGCCATTTCCTGATTACCTGGTGTGTGTATTTATATTGTGTGTCTGCCTGTGCTCCTCGTCACGTTGTCTGTGTTTCTCTGCATTAGCTGGTATTTCTCCGTGTCTCGTGCTCCTCTCCCTGTTGTGTGTTCAGGTTTATTAGTTTCCCCAGTTTAGGTTTGTGTCTTCGTGCAGTCCTCGCCACCCTCGTTTCTGTGTATATTTCAGCCTTTGTGAATAAACGCTCACATGCATCTCGCCGTTTCTTGCATCTCGGGTCCTCATTTAACTCCACCACATGACTGCTGCCGTGACACAATAGAACAGCTGCAGTATAATTTCCTCGCAAGTGGACGTCAGGCCCTTGTAGAGCAAAATTTAGTATTTTGGTCTAAATAACCACATATGTGGACATCACAGGTCCTAGGAGGTTAAATAAAGGATTTAATTTACAGGGTAATAAAGAATTGGTTTTGGTTTAGAATGAATGGACTTATCCAATCACATAACACTGTACTCTAAAATGAGTGCACATTTTAGTTTACACTGTTATGTATGATTTAATCTTTCTTTGTTTCCTGAGTTCAGTGGCAGCTGCTCCCAGTCCATTGGTTGATGAGCGAAAAGGTGGAAAAGGGGCGGAGCAAGCCTATGTGGAGGTCTGCAAATTGGGTCATACCACTACTCTGGATAATGGGGGGAAATGGAATTTGTTATGTTTCTACGCCTTTCTGTGTTTGCCCTTCGTCTCGTTCAGAATCAGAATCAGAATCAGAATCAGAATACTTTATTGATCCCTGGAGGAAATTATTTTTTG
>NW_024588237.1:0-1462 GCF_018398535.1 Haplochromis burtoni
TTTGGAGAAATTGGGCAACCCCGTCGAATTCCACGGAATACGTCTATCCTAGGTGTTATGCCTGGATTGAGTGAAACATAACTATAAATCTGCTTGTAGAACAGTTTGATCACTTTGCAAAATTTGTTTCCAAATCCAAAAAGTTCTAAAGATCTAAATTAAAAATTATGGTCTATTGAATCAAATGCTTTAAAAAAAAAGTCAATAAATAATATTAAACTTTCTGAATTAATAAAGGATCGGTAGTCAATCATATCTAATATTAATCTTATGCTATTATGAATCTGACTTCTTCTAATAAACGCTGATCATCAATTAATTTGTTTAAGATGCTCTTAATCCTATTTGCATATACTAAGGCTAATAATTTGTAATCGTTACATAAAAGTGTTATGGGTCTCCAATTGTCTAGCACTTGTCAATTTTTGTTTGGTTTGGGCAATAAGGTTATTAATCCTGTTTTCATTGTTGGGGATAGTTCTTCATTTTTTAAACAATCCAAAAAGCCATTAAATAACAAATCTTTAATGTCTTGCCAAAAGGTTTTATCAAATTCAATCGTTAGACCGTCAATTCCAGGCGATTTTCCATTTTTCATTTGTTTTAGAGCTTTTTCTAATTCGGATATATTCAAATCTTCTTCTAACCATATTTTATCATCCTCTTCCAATTTTTTTTACCTGGCCTTTAATCATATCAAAAAGATGTCTGCATTCTCTTTTTTGGTTTTTGGTTTATACAGATTACTATAGAATATGTTAATTTCCTCACTAATTTGGTTTGGTTCCTCTATCATAGCGCCATCCTTACTCAGTTTAGTTATTTTTTTCTTTGTTTTTCTACGTTTGTCTAGACTATAGAAATAAGATGAATTTTTTTCCCCATGCTCAATCCACTTGGCTTTGGACCTTACATATGCTCCTTTAGCCTTAATCAACTACACCTCATCTAGCTGGTGTTGTAAAGATTGTAAGTGTTCTGATTCTTCTGCAGTCATACAAGGCTTACCACATAATAAATGTATTTCTTCAATTAGATTTTTCTATTTACGTATGCGTAGGGCAGACACTTTCTTTCCTGTTTCTATAACTAGTTTTTTAACACTATATTTAAACCATTTCCATTTACTGACATTAGTCATGCTCATATTGTTAATTTCTAATTTATGTTTTTTAACTTGTGTACAGAAGTGTTTGTTTTGCAATAAACTATTGTTACATTTCCATATGTTGTCAGATCTTTGTTGTTTACGTAGAGATAATGACAGACTTATCAGACAACAATCAGTAAGTGGGGTTGATTGGGTCTCACATTTTGTAACATATGATGATACTGTTTGGGAGACAAGCCAATAATCTAATCTTGAACATACGTTTTTATTTGTTGGACTAAACCAAGTGTATTTCTTCGTATTTGGGTTTGTCATCCTCCAATAATCCATCATATTAGTTGTTGTACAAAA
>NW_024588238.1:0-1462 GCF_018398535.1 Haplochromis burtoni
GTGAGTTGTTCTCAGCAGCTCACCCGTGTACACGTTTAGCAAAGAAAGTAACTTTGTCTCATTGTGTCTTTATTTCTCCTGGGTTTTTTACAGAGTTTTCCCCCAACACCACATTTCTTTGATGTGACAGGAATGATTCATTTTACCAACATGAGCTCATCACAATCGTTAACAACAGAGAAGTGAAACTGTGTGAACGCCCCTGCTCTCTTTCCTGCCTCAGGCCTGTTAGGGACACGACCATCTCAGTGATGCCACAGACAAACAGAGAAGCCACCATCAGTTGCAAAAACATCGGCACTGTTCTTAGTCATTTTAAGATAGAGCTACACACACAAAAACCACACACCACAAGATCCATCAACCTCCTCCTGAGGAATTTAAATTTTTCATATTTTGTGCCATTTTTAAAAATACAGCAACAACACTGGGAATAAGACCTGAGCCATCAGGACAGCAGCCATGAATAAATCAGGAAGACGATACTCCAAGATGAGCTGACGGAGTGACTCTGAAGATGAGACCGAACAGGAACATACAAAATCATGCAGTCTACCACTGACACACAGGCAGATGACAAAACATGAAGAAATCTTACTAGTGTGTAGAAAATGGCCATGTTAAAGCACAGCACAGAGGCCCTGAGCACCAGATCTATAGAAGCCAACATGACCCTGCAGCCTTTTCTCAAAAGCAGCTCGAATTCCTGTAAAAAGCCTGAGATGAGAGACATCATCTAAACTGTATGTCAGATTCCTAATGTTTTACAGTTTTTATATAATATCATGTTCATATCATGAGCATTAAATAAGTGTGATCTCACGTTCTCTTAAATGCTACTTTCCTTTGAACCTCCCACACTTTGTCCCCCCCTCTGATTCGTGTGAAAGCCTAATGCTTCCTATCATCACTCCACCGTCTACAGCCTCCTGTCACAGATGAACACTCTCCAAGTCCTATTTTTGGCTCTAATTCTTGGATCTGCAGGTGAGTGAAAGAGCATGTTTACATTATTATTATTTAATGGTATTTCTGTGGAAAAGGTTTCATGTTTTTTAAATGGTAATGTTACATTTGTACATTTCAGTTGGTTACCAGTGGATCCACATGTTTCTGTGCTGCAGAGAAATGATGCTGTTAACATGATAATATGAGACAGTGACTCACAGGCGATCAGAGAAATGTGGGATTTTTAATTTTAGGCACACTGACTCTTTGATGTTGCCAAGGTTTTTAATTATTTACTTATTTCTACTTTAACTTTCCTTCACTAGAAAATGTTGTTACAATAACCTGTGATCTACATTTTTATTTGAAGTTTAATTTTTACAGTGTACTTAAAGCAGCAGTTTGATAAAGTTAATATTGTTACAAAAAGGCTTTTGTTTTCAATGTTTTACAGCATAGTCACAATGGATTCCTTAAAGTGATTTCCTCTGTTACAGTGAGGCCCGTGACCTCA
>NW_024588239.1:0-1462 GCF_018398535.1 Haplochromis burtoni
GTGGTCCAGCTACCCAATTTCGCTGTGCAAGAAACTGCACAATGACAATAAAAAGCTCTAAGTCTCTCTAAGTCTAAATGCTTGGATGTGCAGGGAAGCAAAGACAAGCTGAACAAAAAAAAATCTTAAGAATTTTTTTTAAATGCTATTGTGTTTAACCCTTTCCCAGTAAAATTACGGTGTGATACTTGATTTTTTTTTTTTTTAATTTTTATTGTTAATCTTCAAACTGATAGGGTTGTGGTCTTCTCTCCCTGAAACTTACAGAGCAGGTGAATCGTGTCACTTGTGTTATGTTGCCATCTTGTGGTGCTTTTTGGAATTATTTTTAAAGGAAAACTAATGTGTAACTGATTAAGCATTTTATTAGAAACGTTTTTACATAAAACCCAATTGTTTTATATTTTACTTCGAGGGAGCTCCTCAGCTTCCTTTTAGCTGACCATTTTTAGAGGAATCTTTTTTTTAAGTGATTTAATACTGAACTATGAACGACTCAAGCATGAAATGTCCAACAACTCAAGGGGTGAATTTGTAATAACAGTCAAATTAACAAAGGATCCATTTTAAATAGTATCTTTAGGTACTTTGTTTCTAGCAGCACAAAAACACATAATTTGTTCCCATTTTTTTAGCTGAATCTATGAAAAATCACAAAGATTTTTGCTGTCTAAAGGGCTGTTCCAAAAAATCGCACATTCTTTGCATGCTCTGCAGTGTGTACTTTAACAATGTGAAGAAACTGGAGAGGCAGTGGACAAAAGAAAAAGTGGCAGGCCTTATCACAAATGGTCTTAGCGGAAGCATGGCTGTCAAGAGGCAAAAAGGAAACTGGGTGAGGAAAAGGCTGAAATATGCCACATTAGACGATCTGCAGAGAGATAACACAGTCTCTATAGCCTCTTTAAAACAGAGAATTTCAGTGCACTTCAGTTACTTGTTTGGGGATGTTCATCAAACTCTCATTACCATCTCGAAAGCATCTGGTTTTTCAAACACACATGCAAGTGAAGTAAAACCATACCCGGATAGTCATGTACTGGCCTCCACAGAGCCCAGACCGAAACACCATTGAAGCAATGTGGCTGCCACATCGTTTACATAAAGCCGGCTGATACAGCAGAACACTTGAGCATTTCAGGTACTAGCTTTTCTAAGTGCAGGTGTCTCTGGTATGGAAGTGTGGATGTCACTGAAGAACAATGAATGAAGATGTGATAGGGAAAGGCCCAATCATCAAACATCTGCATGCGCACCTGTCACTCGCTGAGATGAAAATTATGCAGTAGGATCAGAATCAGTGAACTTGAAATCTTTTCTTCTTGCTTAAAGCAAACTTAAAGCTGCCGCATTGTTTTCACAAGGCAGAATATTAGTTTGGTGTGATGTTTTTGTTTTAGAGCTTTGTTTATTGTGTAAACATTTAAACTGTTTTAGATTAAATTGAATATTCTGCTGGACT
>NW_024588240.1:0-1462 GCF_018398535.1 Haplochromis burtoni
TTATATGGGACACTAATCGAATGAGACTTACGGATCCTAAAAGGATTGCAGCGAGTCAATCCAGTCCAAAGAAGGAAAAACAAACAAGGAACTGTTTCCTTTAAAATGATGACGTCATCTTGCTGATGATGGAGCCTCGAATAGGCTGCGCGTGAGACTCCATTATCAGCAACTTCTGGTATAAATGTGTGTGGATGTATGTGTGTCTGGACTGCGATGGACTGACGACTAAAAGTTTAACTGACTTGATACTGAGACAAAAACGGTGCAGACTTTAGGATTAGTGAATGTCCACAGACAATTCACCCAGCCTGTAAAAGAAGGGTGGATGTTTTGTCTTGCTTTGCTTTGTTTGCAAGAACAGAAGAATGACAGAGACTAAAGGGGGAGGCTGTAGCTTCACAGCAGTTTGAACTGCAGACTGAACCCTTTGGTTGCTAATTTTGAGTTACTGATGTTTCCATTAAGAAAATTGTGTTTTATTAGCTGTGTTTTAATTAAGGTATCACATTATATTGTTGGGAATGTTAAATGCTAAAGTGAAGAAAAAGTTTGATTCCACTTATGACTGAGCATGTTATTATTAATCATGGTGGGTCACTGTAAAGAGTCAATTAATTGTATAAAGAATAGACAAACAAAAAACCCTCCACCGAGGTCTATGAATAACAGGGGAATGATAGACAGCCACACTCAAAATGGAAATATGTAATGATAAACACTGGTCCCCGTCTTTTGGGTGCTTTCTTGAAGTACTCAAAACTTTAAAAGTAAGATTAAATAACAGGGGCATGTGCTGAGGGGTGGTGCTGCACAAGGACAAGAGTAAAATAAAGAAAATATTGTTTTTAGTTTCGAGAAGTGCAAATTAAAATGTACCATTACACCCGGAGGATCAATATGAAGCTTGATATTTGTTAATTTTGAATGAAGTACATGACTGGTGACTGTTCTGTCCTGAGCTTTTGTTTTTACAGCACCCGCTTGATCACACCAGCAGTTTCACGCCACCGAAGAGGGGTACTTGCAAAAAATAGAGAATGGGGAGGAATATCATCAAAACTGGAAAAAGGTAATCCCCAAAGGGGGTGATAACGCCATAACTTTCATTTATGGTCAAATTCTCAAAATTTGACCCCGAACTCAAAGAATTCTTCAAACATTTAGAGACAGAGTGGAGGTTTAGATAAATATAATGTCGTAAACCACATAAGGAGGAAGTATTTGATTCAATAAGATGGTGAAATAACAAGCAGCAAAATGTTGATCATATTAATTATGTATATTCAAGGGTGCAGAGAAGATTATTATTAAAGACAACAAATGAAATAACGAAAACTAGAAGTGGAAAGAATTTGCGTTAACGGTAATAAAATCAAAACAAAAAGGAAAACTAACTAATACTGTACTGACGGTTCACAAAACTAACTAAAATTAACTAGATTTATAGCAAAATGTGTTT
>NW_024588241.1:0-1462 GCF_018398535.1 Haplochromis burtoni
GGTGGCTACAATGTAGCTTGCCATCACCAGTGCGTGAATGTGTGTGTGCCTGGATGTGTAAAGCGCTTTGGGGTCCCTAGGGACTAGTAAAGCGCTATACAAGTACAGGCCATTTACCATGCAGTCCAGTATATAGAGCGACGAGACAAGGAGGCTTCAGTTACAGCAGTGCAAGTAAACAAACAATAAATATGAGAAGATTAAGAAAATAAATATACACTTTAGGACTCGTGGTAAAGGGATCAATAACAATTTAAAATTTTAGTTTATATTTTATAGTTTGATGATTTAAAGCCGTCGAAAGGGGAGGGGGGCTGGCTGCTTCCAAATAGAGCACATTTCATTCATAATGTTGTAAATCCAAGCCCATTATGTACTCATGATCTGAATCCTGTGTCATGTATCGGTGTGTGGCAGGCAGGAAATAGGACCCAAACGCAAACTCACGGGAAAACAGAACTGAACTCAAAATGCAGCTTTATTGCGGACAGGTGACAAACGATAACAGTGATACAAAAGCAATACAAAACTAAACTGGGAAGCGCTAATTGTAACACATACCAGAAGACACGGGGAGAATCACACACAGCATGAGGGACGACGCGACACTGACTAGAGAAACACGGGGTTTAAATACACTGGAAAACATGAAGGGCAAGGGATCAAAACTAGAAACCATAGAATAAATCACACACAAGTACAATAATACGAAAATCCCAAAGAACTAAACGCTGGGTCAGGAGACCCAGGACCGTGACATCCTGGGTTGTGTGAAATCCCAGAACCCTAGACAAAGTGAATCTGTGAACTAAAGTGTAGGTCTATTAGGTTATGTTGTGGCGATCCTCGAGTTGGGGGATTTGTGTTCATACTGGAGTGCAAAATTCAAACCAATGGAAGATGGACAAGAAACGTTCAAAGCATTCATGTCCTCAGTTTAGAAAAAATAGAAAACAAGAGGAGGAGAAATGAGCAACAGACACAGGTAAGCAGATGTGTCATTGGATAGTGGCAGGTCATCCTGAAACAATCAGAATCAGAATACTTTATTAATCCCTAAGGAAGTTATGTGGGTTACAGTTGTACCAAAAAGAAATGGTAAAAATAGGAACAGTAACAGACTAAACTCCAAACAATACATTGTGTTACAGATTTTAATATTAATTAGTCATTGTCAGTTGTTGATTTGTCCTGTTCTCAATGTGTGACGAATTATGATGGCTGTTTGGTAGCCATTTCCATACTATGCATACTCTCCCTCTCTCTTCATATGTGTGTGTGTTTCTCTGGTGAAATTCAGTATGGTTCCGAAAACAGTTTTATGTTCATGTACAATCCTTAATATGTTTTATGTGTGTGTGTGTGTGTGGTGAAATTCAGTATGGTTCCGACAACAGTTTTATGTTCATGTACAATCCTTAATATGTTTTATGTATGTGTGTGTGTGTGGGAGGGGCGGCAC
>NW_024588242.1:0-1461 GCF_018398535.1 Haplochromis burtoni
GCCAGAATCTCAGGTTAAACCTCACAAAATTTCAAGAACCACCAAACAGCTAAAACAGTAAATGAGAGCAGGTACACAGATTCTGCACAAAGATGTACAATTTGTACATCAATTTTGTACTTATTTTTTTTTTTACATTAGTAATTCCTTTTGTGCATAATTTTATATTATTGTTAATAATTAATTCATTAAAGCAACAAAACAACCTGAAGAGCCGGGTCTTTTTAGTGAGCCGAGCCGAAAGAGCCGGTTCTCTAAAAAGAGCCGGAAATCCCATCACTACTACATAGGCTATATATCGACATATGAAAGTCTTATATATTATAAACCAATAAATTTAGAATGGTTGCAAATTTAGAAACGATCAAACCTAATTAAGGTCGCATAACATTTACATGACATTACACAGAAACAAATATAAAGCTAAGAATTAAGAATCATTCAAACAAAATTACAAAATGAATACAGAATGACTTATCCATTAAGAAATGCAGCTTCAATATAAACCTTTAAATGTATAACAAAAAGAATCTGCATAACTAATGCTTAATAGCATGTAAAGTATAAAAACATCTTTCCAGATTATGCAGATTATTTTTCATAAAACACACCAACACTACATCTGAAGACAACAAGGATTAACGCCTACAGACTGTGCTGACAAAACACTGGAATTTAATTCCTTATTCAGTGAAAATGAAAGTGTACAATTTCAGTTAATTCATAAATGACGCACTAACTTTGATCCAGAGTACATAAACACACCTTTGCTTTCCAAGTATCCCCGTCACCTTTGAACACAGATAGATAGGGTTATTACTTCCTGCCTTCCAGGCTTCAACGTGCATCCTGGATTGTGATTCAGTTCTTCTCTATCCTGCATAGCAACATTAATTGAACAGATTTCGTTCATTGGCGCTCTGGAAAACAGGCTCTTTACATTTCTTGTGTGGAGAAACCAAACGTCCAGCAGTAAGTAGAAACGCTCTGTGTTAATGTGACTGTATATACGGAAAATTAACTTAACCTTGCTACTCCACGTAAAAGCTCTGCTCAAATTGCGACTGGAGTTAGTGGCCTACTCTTAAGCTTTGTGATTTTTTGTGGAGAACACCGAGGCTCTCTGCTCTAGTCCCCGGGTTGTTGGGGCTTCCTGTTTAGCTGCAGAGAGGGTTTATTGTCCTTGGAAGCAGTGTCAAAAATATGTGGTACAACTGGTGTGTGGGCTACGCATGCTTATGCTATTGTTGATCCATCAGTCAGACACGGAGAAGAGCAGAGTTATAGCATACAAAGAGCCGAAGCAGAACGTTGAAAACAATGAAAAGTATCGATTGTAGCCACCTTCTGTACTTTTAATACTGCAGTTTTTAATCTTTATTGTTTGTTTCGTGCTTCTTCCGTTCTCGGTGAACTCCGTCCAGTTTTGCCAATAGGGGTGGGTTTTGATAATCGATTTAT
>NW_024588243.1:0-1460 GCF_018398535.1 Haplochromis burtoni
TTGTCGTGTTGGGATTTTAGGTGCTTGATTAAATTGCTTGTGTTAAATGCGCTACGTTTTGAGCCTCCTCTGGACAATTTCGCTGAGCACAATTTGCAGTTCGCCATTGTTTTGTTGTCTTCATTCACTTTGAAGTAGTTCCACATGGCTGACTTATCTCGCCGCGCCTTCTCCTAGCTCTGAGATGCAGCCGGGGCCTGGGGGCGGGCACTCGGCCCCTGCGATTAACCCCTTACACGCCGCTCAAACATAAACATTTCTCAGACCATGGTATCAGTGCCCGGTATCGGGGGACTTTTAACGAGTACGAGTACTCTAGAAAATGTGGTATCAAGGCCGATACCAGATATCGGTATCGGTGCAGCCCTACTATTTACCATACTGGATCACTGATATTTCATTATTTATATTATTTATATTAATATACTTTATTATTATATATTTTAAGACTTCTACATTTTATAAATAGTGGGAAAAATGCTTTGGGTTGTTAATAGAGACACATTAAAGCAAACTTTGCTCAATGACAATGAGCACAGTTAAATCAGTACAATAAGTATGGAGCCTTCAGAACGTGTCTGTGTAGGTTCTCAGTCATCCAGATCATGGTAGTCTAAGAAGCAACCACACCTTCCCTGCAGAACATTTTGCAAAGTGAAATTTGTTTATTGTCCCGTCAACAGTTTACTTACAGAATCTTCTTTGCAGGAGTGCGGTACAAACATCTTCACTGTGAGGAAGTGACGGATCACTGAGGAATGACACACAAGTTTTAAGACTAAAGAATTATTGTGAATAAATGAAGACAACAATGATTTTTTGGATTAGCAAACAGAAGCATGCATTTATATTATATTATATTTATATTATAATTTATTTTAATAAATTTAATTTGTTTAATTTATATTATAAATTTATATCAATCCCTAATACATTTTTCAAAAAATGCCTGTCTGTGTAAAAAAGGTTTAAAAACATAAACAGCTGCAGGATACTGTTTGTCTGTGATTTGAACTGGGGGAACAAATCATGGCAGAATCAGCCTGATGTTACTTGGATCCCGCTGTAACTTTACTGTATAAGGAGCTAACATGTCCAAAATGTCAGGAGTATTTAGTCATTAGAAGAAGTGTTTGTGAACTAAAAATCAAGAATGTGGGATACATTCAGCGATGCTTCATCTCATGCTTTGCATCCAACAAACAGTATGTTGGATGTGCCACGCAATGCTCAATTACATGGGTGGGAGCTAATGTGTTAGCGCAGTTAGCTCGTTAACGTGTTGAAATCGTCCAGCCCCACGCACGGGGCGATCCGCGGTAGCTCGTTAACGGAGATTTGCCGTGTTGTGGCGTTAACGTCATTTCAACGAGATTAACGCTGACAGCACTAGTGGGAACACAACGAATATGGCTGCACATTTACTCCGACATCATCCTAGTGCAAAGACAAGTGGAAGC
>NW_024588244.1:0-1459 GCF_018398535.1 Haplochromis burtoni
TAAAACTGTTTTAATATTGGAAGCCAACCTGCCTCAGTGTGCATCCTTGAATCTGTGCGGTCTTCTTTTATTCCTTTTCTTTATTTTTCTTAAATATATTTCCTGGGGGTGTAATTCCCCTAGGTGGCGTTGTCAAGTTTATTTATTTTGTTCATAACCCCGCCGACCACTTGGTCACACATGTCTTCCACCTCTTGTTTTAATGCTGGCATCAGCTTTGCAGGAACCCGTGAGGTGGTGTCTCTAATAGGTTTTTGATTGGGACAGTGTCGTATCTCATGTTGGATGAGATTGGTGCAACCTGGTTTGGTGCTAAAAAGATCAGCAGGCATAATTGCTTTCAACTCTTTCTGTTTTTTTGAAGTAAGATGACTCAAATCAGGAACTGGCTGTTGACCTGCTAAAGAAGGAAAGAACAGCTCCCGTGGTTCCTCCTCTTCGACCACGGCACGAGCCCAACACTCTAGTGAAGGCGCTGGCCAATCAAACCATTCCTTCAACAAATTTACATGAAATATTTGATGCTTCTTGCGACGCTCAGGCATGTACAGTTCATAGGTAACTGGACCCACTTTCCTACTGATCGCATACGGTCCCTGCCACTTGGCAAGGAGACTATTCTCAGATGATGGAAGAAGCAGCAAAACCTTTTGTCCCTCTTGCAAAATCCTCCTACGAGCTGCTTTGTCATAACTCTGCTTCTGACGTTGTTGGACACCAACCAGATGAGTATTGGCCAGCTCTTGGAGCTCCTCAAGCTTATCTCTCATTTTCAGTACATATGAAAGAACATTGCATTGTTTTCTGGGATTTGGAGCCTCCCAAGCTTTTTTCAACACATCAAGGGGACCCCGGACAGCGTGGCCATACAAGAGGGAAAGGAGAAAACCCTGTTGAAGCTTGAGGTACCTCTCTATAGGCAAAGAGCAAGAAAGGAAGCCACTGGTCCCAATCCGCTCCTGTATCTTTCACAAACTTCCTCAACATAGCTTTAAGGGTTTTGTTGAAACGTTCAACAAGGCCATCTGTTTGTGGGTGGTAGGGAGTTGTCTTGATACCTTTGATCCCCAGCAATCTATAGACTTCTCTCATGAAGTTAGATGTAAAGTTGGACCCTTGGTCAGTAATGATTTCTTTTGGGATGCCTACCCTCGAGAACATTTGTATTAAGCAGTTGGCAATCTGACGAGCTTTAACCTTTTTTAAGGGGAAAGCCTCGGGATATCTTGTAGCGTATTCACACACTACCAAAATACACCTGTGCCCTGCGCTGCTCCTCTCTAATGAGCCTATGATGTCCATCGCAACACGGGAGAATAGGATGTCTATAACTGGCATAGGGATCAGGGGAGCCCTCTCACCTTTCCTTCCTGGTGCTGTTAACTGACACTCGGGACAAGACTTGCAAAACTGCACAGTGTCTGTAAACTGCTGTGGCCAGTAAAATCTAGTTGACATA
>NW_024588245.1:0-1459 GCF_018398535.1 Haplochromis burtoni
AGCATAACTCTAGTGACCTGTGCTCCTCTGTATCATTGAAGTTCATAGTTTATTCTAGCATTTTTTAATCAGCTAATATGATGCTTTCTCTTTGTTTTCATACTTTAAAGGTTGCACTATTGTTTCCCAGAATGTTAACTGCACATTTATCAATGTAATCCCACCACTTCCTGATTTCTAAACAGATGTATCAATACTGTAAACCTGTTTTTGAACATTAAATCTTCATTTGTGCTGAGACTGAATTTATTGCTGTTTATTGCTTGAACGGTGAAGACCTTCAGTATTCAGTAAAATTTCAACTTTAACTTCAAACTTACAATTGAAGTCATTATTACGGTGCCATTCCCTTAATTCTCTTTCAGCCATCTGTAGCTCCGTGTCAGGTGCTGAACGGAAGACCAATGTTGTAAAAAGCATTGACGCTCTGGTTACATCCTATGTTGTGGTACCACAACACTCATTCTCCCATACTGAAGGAAACCTGCCCACGTCCAGACTCAGAGGAATCTGGCATGAAAAAGATGGCACACAAAAAACCCATCTATCATGAGGATCCTACACTGATTAAGGACAGCTTTAAGGTCCCAACAAAGCTGGTGGGACTTCTGGGCCAGAACAACTGCACCTTAGAAATAACCGATGTTAAAGATCATGACAAACAATGACCCCACCAAGGACAAGTTCTCCTTTGTTGAAGACTGCAAATTTTCAAATCTACACAGAACTGATATTCTCTTCTTCCATTTAGAAAGTATATCAAAAAATAAAATAAAAATTTAACATTGGAGTCTAGATGGTGAAGGGTGCGCCCTCTAGTGTTGCTTGAAGGTTTTGTTATGTGGCTGTATTTTTGGTATTGTCTGTCTCACCCATTTGTATAAATGACACATATACATATAAGCATGTATGATACTTTTACTGAAATAATGCCATTATTTATTTGTAAGATATACTTAGCACTTTATTGACATTACACACAAGGAAAACCACTTTTTACAATGATGGCTCGTATTTGTCAGATATAAATTTGTATGAATAATTCTAAATAAATGTCTATTGGCATTAATGCTGTTTGAATAAAGTCCACTTAGACAGCTGTGGTTTGCTTTGGTTATCATAGTAAAATGTAGTGTTTTGATTTCTTTAGTGTCAATCAAACATCCCAACATCAGAGAAGAATGGCCAAGCAGAAAATTATGAAGGAATTCTTTCTGCTTTTTGCAGGTAACATCACTGGTCAGCTATTTATTTCCAGTCTCTTTATGCTTAATGTATATAATTAAATAATTTCCTTGTTATTTTAAAAATTATCTTTCAGTCATCTGTAGCTCCGCGTCCAGTGATGAATGGAAGGCCACGGTTGTAAAAAGCATTGACGCTCTGGTTGGATCCTGTGTTGTGGTACCATGTTCATTCTCCCATACTGGAGGAAACCTGCCCTCCTCCAGACTCAGAG
>NW_024588246.1:0-1458 GCF_018398535.1 Haplochromis burtoni
GGGGGGTGTACGTGAGCTAATGAGCAGGATAGACTGTAGACGCTGCAGACGGGAAATGGGAGAAGGCATTAATAAAAACGCCTCTGAAACGAACACATCCAGATATCACACATGCACTCAGTCATTAAGTGTCAGGAAAGTGATGGTCTGAAAAGAGCGAGCGGGTTGAATAAAAGGAAATAAAATCTCTGCAGTGAGTTAGTTTCATACAGAGAGGGAGAGAGAACGTTTCTGCCAACTCACTGTAGCTGCGTCTGTGTGTCTGCAATGAAGCTGATGTAGAGAGGCTGAATGCATCAGTGCACAGAAAATAATGAGAAAAGTCCCCACATGCTGGATCCTGATTGGATTTGTTTTCATGAGTCTGAATATTGTTTTAATGTGTTTCAGTACATTTGGCAACGAAGCCTGAAACATTTTGACTCTCAGATCACAGCTCTGCAGAGGTGAGGGGGGGATAACGAATCCCAATCGTAACCCCGTCTCTCTCTCTCTCTCTCTCCCTCAGATTTCAGAAATCTACGTGTGCGGCGAGTCAGCTGACCTCACAGCCAAAGAGAAGCTGCTGTTATGGAGCCAGCAGGCGATAGAAGGCTACCCCGGCCTCCGCTGCGTCAACTTCACCTCATCGTGGAGCGACGGACGCATGTTCAACGCTCTGCTGCACAGATACAGGTTAGGCGACGAAGGGCGTGATTAAAATGTCCTTCTGAGAGACACACAGACTGACTTCAACACACAAAATATTAATTGGTGATGTCAAAATGGTTAATATAGTTTCAACAAATACTTGTAACAATGTATCTGGTTGTGTGATTGAAGTGGTTTGACCTTAATCTGATCTGAAATCATCAGACAAGCTCAGTAATTCAGGATCTCATGCTAATGTTCGGTGATATTTTCACAGCAGACGCAGCAGAAATGTTTATGTTTATCAGATTGTACAGATCAGAGTCTGACGACCACAAACAAACAGGAAAAAAGCAAAACAAAGCTTTTTTTTGTTCCAACTCCTTTTTCAGGCCCGACCTGATCGACATGGACGTGGTGTCACGGCAGAGTAACCGTTGTAGCCCCCACGTCTCAGTGCAGGCATGTGTGGTGTGAATAATGACGAGTTGTCATGTAGCAGAAGCGTTTGTTCGTCTCAGTTTTGTGTTTACATCGTGGTTGAGAGGCTCCTTTAGTGATGCAGAATCTTTAGCATATGTCATTTTCACTGAGTGAATGAGGACTCAATAGATGTTACTTTACGAGAAGCTGGAAGCTATACATGCACGGTGCTGTTGCCGACCTTGCTCATCTTCATCACGTTTCCTTCTCTCTCCTCCTCCTCTCCCTCCCGTTCCTCGTCTTTTTGGCTGTTGCTGCAGTCTCCTGGCACGCGCTGGACTTTCATACTGCTCTGTATTAGCAGCAGAGAGTTGTTCACTTCTCCATCACATGCTGAAGGCGGTA
>NW_024588247.1:0-1458 GCF_018398535.1 Haplochromis burtoni
TTTTGGCATAATAACTAGTTACCGTGCTCGTTACCACAATAATAACGTAGTTACTGTAACGCGTTACTTAATAACGCGCTAGTCCCAACACTGCCTATTACTGGCTGAGGCTTTCGTAGAGTTGTGGCCGAACCACATAAAAATATATCATTAATTTTAATCTCCCCAATCAATTGTAATGTTATGTTGGAATGTTGTTAAAGAGGGTCAAAAATATTTCAACCCAGTTTGTTGTGCAGATTCTGTATAGCAGCTTTGACACTAGGGTTACTAAACCTGCGCAAATTTGCGTAACTTCCCTAAACCCAACACCCCCTAGAATTACTGGGTGTCACGGTTTGTGGAGACAGACCGTGCGGAGATGTGTGTGGTGGACCCAGGTGCGAACACAAGTGAGGATACGGGAGTGAACTTAAACAAAAAGCGAGCCTTTTATTGTGGCTGATGATCACGAAAGAAACAAACAAGAATGAGGGCAGCACAAGAAACCGACCAAGAAAACAAGAGTCACAGCAAACCTGAAGCTCAAACAGTCTGAAACAAAAGGCCCAAGAACAGTTCATAAAACATTTCAGGAGTCGTCCCCAAGCCCAGGTGAGCAAAAGTCCAAAAGCACCCCTCAGGAGGTCGACCCGGAGGGTGACGGCACAAAAGCCCACAATTCATTATTTCAGGGGGTCGACCTGGGGGGTGATGGCACCAAAGCACATAACAGAGCAGGTCTGGTGGCTGACCGTGCGGACGGCAACGGCGGCGATGCGAAGGCAGCTCAGGCGGCCGACCGTGCGGACGGCAAAGAAGTCCAGCTAATGGCCCCGAAAACGGCCAGTGACTGTACAGTCGTGGACGCGGCTTGGCAGGACCAGGCGAAGCTGAACCAGGCGAAGGCGAAGCTGACGCTGAAACTGGACCAGGCGAAGGCGAAGCTGACGCTGAAACTGAAACTGAGACTGGACCAGGCGACGGCGAAGCTGACGCTGAAGCTGAAGCTGAACCCAGCGACGGCGAGGCGGCCGCAGGGGATGACACAGCAGGTGACGGCTGAACAGACTTCCCCGGACCGTCAGCAGATATGAGGATGTGCTGGCTGGGTTCTCCCGAATCCCCAGCCGACGTGACTTGAGGCTGGACGGGCTCCCCGGGCCCTCCAGCCGACGAGACTTGAGGCCAGACGGGCTCATCGGGCCTTCCAGCTAACATGATGTGAAGTGGTGTGGATGCTGCAGGGTGCTGGGTAGGCACACCCAGGCATCCAGCAGCAGACGCAGGATGAACAGTTATGGAGGCTCCTGGCTTGACCGGGAGCAGAGCTGCCAACTGCGGTAAAGGCTGAGGTAAACAAGCTGTTGAGGCATAATCCCACAGAGAGAGAGAGCAGGTGGAAAACAGTCCATAGTGCTTACTATCTTAGCACAGGAGTCCATGAAGCGAGCAGTGTTAATGACCACCAGTTCTGAG
>NW_024588248.1:0-1456 GCF_018398535.1 Haplochromis burtoni
TGAGTATCACTACAAAGATTAACCCACAGTGGGCCTCATACCACAGTTTGATATCAGCAAACACTGAGAGCATACACTGATATAACACCACAGCCATGCTATCATTGCAAACACTGATAACAACATAAATCGAATTAAATCGGGACTTGATGAGACCTTCTGAGTATCACTAGAAATATTATAAATAGTCGTCTCTGTACCACAGTTTGCTTTCAGTAAACACCGACAGCATTCACTGTTAGCATAGCACATCCATTTAGCAGTCTATAAATGATAGTTTAGCATATATTAGCACAGGTATCAATAAAGGACTACCGTATTAAACACTTTTACTAACCGCAGGCAGATGGACAGGCGCTCTGCAGGTGGGATTGAGCGCCTGTAGTTGGTGTCTAGGCGGGCGATGCTTGGACCAACGCGGGTCAGCAGGTCCTGAAACTGGGCGAGGGAAAGACGGTGGTACCGCTGGAAGCTGCGGTCATCCAGGTGCAGCTCCTGGAGCAAATGCTGAAACTCACCAAACTGCTCACACCTCTGGAGGACCTTATGGACCCAGGTACGGCGAGGACGTCCTTAACGCCGCTGCTCTGCTCTCCACAGTAAATAGAGAAGGAAGACTCTATTCAAACGCTAGCTCGACAGCTGCCATCTTGCAAAGATACCGTCTGGCACAACTTCCTCCCACATTCCTCCGACATTTCCGGTTCACGCGCGTCAATTGATTTGTGTTGGACACGCGTCAAGGTGCGAATGTGCACGCGTCAAATTAGGGGCGTCTGGCGCGTTTTTGTTCATGTCTATGGCGTTTGGTGTGAACACACCGTTAGAGGACCTTTGTATGATTCACTCGTATACTGGCTCTTAATGTAGGTCCACAATTTATCTTTTGTATGAAGCTGTAGTATCAGGTAAATGTTAAGCGGTAGGAACGTTTCTGCTGGGTTGTTGTGGGGGGGGATGAAAAATAATAAAGGACACTCATTGGAGTAATGGCGCGGAGTCGGGGCGGTCTGCTTCTCCCCACCGCAGGGAAAAGGGTAACACCACCTGGGTCTGGGTGCAGTTTCCCCCTCCAGGGGCAAGGGTACCTAGACCCGGTTCGTAGAGTACGCTTGGGGAGTGTGATCGTGTGTACAGTGTCTCTTTATGTCTGTCTCCACGTTGGTTGAGTGTGGAGTAAGTGCATATGAGAGCATGAGGGTGGGAATGGATGTTTGTATCTGTGTGTGCCTGTTTGTCTGTGTCCATATGTCAGGTTGGGTGTCAGACGCCACCTCTCTGGGGACATCTCAGGTCCTCCAAGGTTTGGAGGCCTATCTCCCCCCACCACTTCCCCTGCCAGTGGCAGACGCCCTCAGACATCGGTGCGTTGGTGGTTCTTTGTGTCCGGGGATGGGCGTCCAGGTACACACCGGCTCACTCCTGTGGCTGCTTGTCTGGGCCTGGAGCCTTCTCT
>NW_024588249.1:0-1454 GCF_018398535.1 Haplochromis burtoni
AAACCATTTGAATTATTGCAAACATGTAGTTCACCACAATAATTCGCAGCAGATTTCTACCACATAAAAAACCAGCCGGTATATTCTTCACGGAATACATTAACTCAACACGTTACAGGACTGAACCTTTCACAACAGCTTTTTGCATCTTTCTCCGTGCAGGCGGGTGCAGTGAAAGAAAGTTACCGTGAGCAGCTCTATGGACTATGAAGTGATATGGTCGCACAACCTCCTTAAAGCGTGGAGAGAAGCTGAACCTGCTTCTCTGGTGAGGATGGTTTAAGAAAGATAAGTTGGGCCCAGAGGTGCCAAATTGCACATATCTGTTTTGATAACCATCTCACACAGAGAGCAGATGTTGCTGCAGTACGACTCTCATAGAGCATCGTTTTGAAACGCAGCCTGGTGTGACGGTACGTTCACGGCCCTACATGAACATAAGAGACTAATTGTTTTTTAAGAATTGACTAAAATGCTGAAAACGGGAGTGATAAAAGAATCGCACAGGGTGAGGTGTAGCCCCATAGTTCTGGTTGTGAAGAAAGATTCTGTGTCTACCACAAGGTGAACGAAGTTGATGCGTACCCTATGCCCCGGGTGGACGAGCTCCTCGATCGATTAGGCACAGCTCAATTTTTCGTGACACTGTATTCAACCGAAAGAACTATGCAGTTGGATGGAGGGAGGTACAGTATGTGGGGTAGCACTTGGGGCAGGTGCGTCCACAGGTGGAGAAAACAGCAGTAATTGCATCATGTCTGCACTCCAAGACCAAAAATCTGTATGTTTGGTCTTTCTGCACATAATCTGTTTATAATTATTCATCCATTTATATTACCCATATCTGCATATACCAGCATATACATACATTTGCCCATAGTACATCTATATAATTGCTCTTACTACTCCTTTCGCCCTATGACAGCTGGGATAGGCTCCAGCGCCCCCCGCGACCCTGAAAAGGATAAGCGGAAGCGAATGGATGGATGGATGGATGGATGGCACTTACTACTCTTGCACTTCTGATTAGATGCAAAACAGTATTTTGATACCCCATGTTCAAACATGTTTATGACAGAGGTGAGAAGGTTCCTGGGGCTGGCTGATTATTTTTGCTGGTTCATGCCCGGGTTTGAGGACCTAACCAGCCCAGAATGGTGCCCCAGATCTAGTCTAGTTGACGGAGCGGTGCCAGGCAGCATTTGTGAAGGTGAAAAAGTCTCTGTATAGGGAGCCACTTCTCCACACGCCTAACGTCCTGCAGACGGACACCTCGAACTAGGGCTGGGTATCGTCACTGATTTCTAGAATTGATTCAATTCCGATTCACAAGGTCCCGAATCGATTCGATTTAATTCGATTCGATTTAAATCTGGGAAATTTTGACAGTCAGAAATATAATTCAGATCAGTACATTTACATATTTTTGTATCAATAGAAAGGAAGCTGACACA
>NW_024588250.1:0-1453 GCF_018398535.1 Haplochromis burtoni
CAAACAGCTGTAAAGAAAAGTCTCTCAGAAAATAAATCCTGAGACAGCTAGCTGTTGGCTAACGTTGCCTTGGCAACGTCTTAACTCCGATTACCCAGCTAAAATTTTAAAACTTGTTACTGTTTAACTTCTGCTCCCGGATTGACACGCACGCTTGTTAAGAAAGAAACTACAAAAACGACGATATGTAATTTTTTAATACGCATTTTCATTTAGGACGTTTTAATAATTGTTTCGTGTTACAGTAGCTAGCTACAGATCCGCCCGTGGTCTGCCATGTTTGTTTACAGTGACGTCATGAGACAGGACCACCATAGAGCCAGAGCAGGTAGAAAGCATTAGACAGAAACAATGTTTTATTTTATTTTATTTTTGATTCCTTTTTGTTGTTCTTGTTCGCTGTTTCATTTTTTTAACGTACAAACTAAACAATTTGACGTGAACATTTCATTCGATTAATGATTAAAAAGCAATTTTGTTTTTCACCCTAGTTTATAAAGCATGTCTTTTGAACTGTATAGAGATGTACTTGATGTGTCTAAAATTTAAGATAAATCTGCTCAGGCAAATCCTTCTAATTTCCCTGACCGACAGACAGACTTTTTTTAATCCAATTGGGAAATTCTTTTTTACAGCAGCACGATAAAGAGTAAAAATTATTCACTCCGTACTGGTATTGTACATAACGAAAAAGGCTTTCTATTCTAGTATATTTAAAAAAAAAATAAAGTAAGGCTTTTTTTGAAATTCCGAATTTATGCTATCATTAGTTGACAAGCGTTTGCTGTCGTTTTGTCTTTTCTGTTCTCACAAAATCTATTCTTTGGGTTTATTTGGAAACCCGGAAGTACTTGTTCACAGTTTCTTCCCATCCGGTGTAGAGTGGCGTGTTTACGTCTTGTGTTAAGCATGCTAGCCGGAGAGTTTGGTGTCCAGAAACATTAACGTTTACGACAGAGAAATCGGGTAGTTGGCAGCTGGACTTTATCTGCAGCTCAACCGGATGTTTTTTCTGTTGTTTGTAGCTTCTTTAAAAGAGAAGACAGTGAAGAAATGTCTGCTCCCGACAATGCCACAGCTAGACCTAACGTGGACCAGAAGGTGCTGCAGTATGAAACCTTCATCAATGAAGTCCTGAAGAGAGACTTACAGTAAGAAGACACTACCGCTGATGTCTGAACACAGTTTATTATGTCCGTACAGAAAGCTTTATTCAGTTACAGAACTTTAAAAACTAAAGTAAAAGAAATGTAATCTGTAGTTAAAGTAGTGCAAAATACTTGTGTAGATAGATAGATGTAGATATGAACTCAGATTTTTATCCTGGCAGACTTTGAGCAGGTAGTAGAGGCGATATGAAGGTCAATGAGGAGTGACTACAAATTAAAGTAATTTAAAGCTTAATTAACAGCCTAATAAATGTCAAGTCTCACAGCTGCTGATTGTATAATAG
>NW_024588251.1:0-1453 GCF_018398535.1 Haplochromis burtoni
CACAGCGCTCTGCACCCCCGTCCTCCTGCTCTGAGTGTGTCCTCAGACACTCTGAGCTATTTATAAAAAGCTGAACAAGTAACTCGGGAGAGTGCCGCTGTCTAATTTCTGCCTTAAACATTGCTTCATTATTTCTAGGTTGGTAGCTTTTGGCTGCAGGGTTGCCATTAATAGCTCCAGTTCATTGCACACACACACACCCTTCTCGCACACATTTATCCAGTCCACATCTACACTCGCTGATGTGTGACAGCAGATCTGTCTCAGCCGCCATGACTGTGAGCTTTGATCGAGCGTGGGTTCCAGCAGGCAGGCGGTACACTGCAGCTCGGTGAGAACAGGATGTGGACATGATGGAAGTTAGGATGAAAACGTGAAGAAAAACTGAGGATTCATAAACATACAGTGAATTGTGTGTTTTGTTTTGTTTTTTAGCGAGATGCTAAAATGATTCTTCTTTCTTCAGGTGTAACCAGGCAACACAGCCCCCTTCAGTCAAGGTATGACCAGGTAAATTGCCTTTTATCCTAAAGACACTTTCAGCAGTAGTAGTACTGACAGTCTCAGCTCACAGATGAGCTATTAGCTGTGAAATCCTGCCTATTTTAGGACAAAAACAAGGCGTCTTACATCATGTGTCGGTTTTGCAGTGATGAAATGTGCAGGACTCACGCTGAGCAGTGAGCAGCTTGTAGTGTGTCAGAGCATTAGGAGATATATAAAGATAAGGTTTTGAATGAGTACAATCTTTCCTTTTGTTGTGTTTGTGGTCATGTGTCATTGTGTATGTGCGTCTGGCCTGATTGCAGATCTCGGACGCCCTTCAGCAGAAGTACACTACATCAGCACTGTGGCGGTTCCTGAGTTTGGGCTATGCCCTCATGCTTTGTCCCTTCATCATCGTCCTGGGGGGCATGTTTTTCCTGGCCACCGCGCTCTATTTCCTGGATGACAAAGATAAAGCCGAGGCCCAGTAAGTGACTCGGACTGTTTTTGAATAACTCATCATTATTTCATGTATTATTGAGTCATTCATTCTTCATGTAAGACCTCCACAAGTTCAAAACAAATCATCTTAGTTGCGAGAAGTTGAGGAGGTGTCAGCAATCCTTGTATTATTTATTGTCAGCAGAGTGCAGAAACATTGGGTTGAGATTTTTTATTTACGCTCGAGTTTGAGGCAAGCCAGGGACACGGCGCCCGAGCGATGCCAAGAGTGGTGCCAACCCGGAGGACCCAGAAAGGCCCCGAGCCAGCAGAAAGTCCCAGTCAGCTGAAAATGCTCCGGAGCTGTTGTAGCCATCAATTTGTTCTCACTAAGACTTTTACCAGCCTATCCTGCTCATACGTTCATATTTTCCCTCCTTCAAACACACGAGCAGGTCATAGCCTTAAAAGGCAAAAACACACTCGTCCTTCTTCGGCCTTCTTATTTCCTCCTGACTACTTTTTT
>NW_024588252.1:0-1452 GCF_018398535.1 Haplochromis burtoni
TTTTCTGTGGAAATGCAGAAGGTGAGAAATAGTTGTCTTTGCCTTTCAATTTTGTGAAGTGTTTAATATTTCCCTTGACCCAGCACCTTCGTTGATATATTTGATAAAACATTTTATACATTCTATATTGTAAGTAATATTTGGATGTTACATACAACATGTTAAATTCACCCGTGAGGTTGATTTTTTTGTATTTTGTAGTTTGTTGCCTTCGTGCCGATCAGTTTTCTTCTTGTGAATTTATGTGATCATCTCAGCAGATTCCAACAGTAATCCAGCAAAAGCCACCACTGAGAAGACAAGAACAGCCACAAGCACAGGTAGTTATCATATTCTTCTTTGTAGTGATTATCCCACACAGTAACTTTTAAAAGTCTTAAATTGAAAATTATAGGTTAACCAACTAATATTACACATTTACCTTTTCTGAACAACGTTGTCTTTATTTTGCTGTTTAAGATGTTGCTCCCAGATGTGTCCAGTGTGAGTCATATTTTAGTTTGTATTAAATGTATATTCAGGGTTTTTGTTTATTTTTTTTGTCTTTTCATTACCAAATGACAGAACTTGAAATCAAGTTCACTCTCAGAGCAGACAACACAACCATACCAGCAGGGGGCAATGTAACACTGACATGTGATCTGAAGCACTCTGGTGAATTTGAATATCAGTGGTTCAGAGAAACCTCATCCAAAAGCAATTCCACATTAGAAGTTGGATCGGATAGACAGATCAGTATCTCTAAAGGAGGCATCTACACCTGCAAAGGAAGGAGCAAGAAAAATTCACTCACAATAGAAAGCGATCCAGTCAACATTCAGGAAAATGGTGAACTTTATATTTCTTTTGGAAAACAAAGTTTTGATTGTGTGTGAAAGTGAAATTTTTGTACCAATTTTTTTAGACCAGTATTTGAAGTCATAAAAATTCAAACATAATATTTGAATGATGTAACTCCAGTAGCTTCTCTCTAGGGATGGGGATTGATAAGAATTTAGCAATTCCGATTCTCTTTTGATTCTCATTTGCTCCATTTTGAGAGTCACTGCCATCTCTAAGCATCATAACAAAGACATCACATTCGTGCAAATTAATTACAGGCTGTGGGTGAAATGTTTGTGGATGGCAGAGTTATTTCAGGTCTTTATTGTGATCAGTGCTGGGGTTGTTACTCAAAAAAGTAATGTATTACACAGAACATTTGTATTAAAAGTAATGCAGGAGATTACTGATTACTCCAAGAAGTAGGTCATGTGTTGCAATCTTTGTTACATTACTATTGCATTTCCCTGTAAAATGACCTCAAACACATTGTCACGTAATTACCATTTAACAATATAACACTTAGGCTACAGCCCCACACACCAACACACATCCCTATCCTAATGAGGACCAGTGTTGCCAACTCCTCAGTAAGGAAAATCACTATTGGCTATCCTAAAAGTCAGTAGA
>NW_024588253.1:0-1451 GCF_018398535.1 Haplochromis burtoni
CACATCACCTAATATGCTTAATTGGTAGTAGGCTTTCGAGCCTATACAGCTTGGAGTAAGACGACATGCATGAAGAGGATGATGTGGACAAAATACTCATTTGCCTAATAATTCTGCACTCCCTGTATATTAGTCAATGTCACATACATAACTTTAGGCAGTTTATCATGAATGCTGCTTATTAATGAGACAGTATACCAACGGCTCTACTAGTGAGCAGGTAACACTTACAACCACTATCAGAACAGCCATCATCGCTGCATGTGAGGGCCACATTATTGTGTGCAATGTAAGAAATATTGAAATGATGCAATTTTATGTGGAAATTTGTTTAAAGAGAGAAGTCTTTAAAATGTATAACCTAAGCTAATTTCCATTGTCATGAGCTTTAAAATATACGACACTAACAATGCACCAAAAAACAACAAGCAAGAGATCATGACTAGAAGACTAATCTTATTTTAAATCCAGTGCCCATTTAAATTTAAGATGACGCCAGTCAGGATTCAGACTGAGGTCCTCTAGTAAGGAATTCTACATGTTCTCTCCTAAACTGGAAAATCTGTTTGTCCAAACAGAGATTCAAAGTAACATCCCTTTCCACCTGGAAGCTAATCATCTCATGAAACCAAAAACTAAATGTAACTTTAAGGTCACTGAGCAAGTGGGAAACCTGGTTAATAAGCATTTACAGATTTGTTTAGGAGTAACACATTTACTGAAATGATCAAACCAAGATATATTCTAAACATACCACTGCTATGATGCTGAATTTCTCTCCAAAACTGTTGCTTGATTATATAGATGGTGCTTGTGACCACAAGTTATGCATTACATTACATCAAAAATAAAAACCTCAGTGGATCAAACTCTCCGTGGCACAAATAAATGCAAATATATTTGTGATTTGAAAATCTGCTTACCATTTCAACCTACTTAATAACGTAACGTTTCACATCTGAAAAGATATATTGGAAACCAAAAATGTGTTCTGCTGTTGTACTGTAAACAGAAAGGACAAAACAGGAACACCATCAATATAATCAGTCCTATTCATTGTCAGTTCATGGTCTTTATTGTCTTAACGGAGCTCATGTATTCCTGGTTATAGGTAAAATAAGAAGATGTTATGGCATGACCGTGTTATTGGACTGCAGAAGATTGCACAGGTCTACCACGTAGACACAGGCTGTAAAATAGGGCTGCAAACAAATGTTACTTTCAAAGATTTTTTCTATATTAAAACCTACTTTCATCCACCTCTCTGTCTTGTTCCTTCGGTCAGCCTGGGTGTCTTTGACTAGCTGGAGAGCTGGGAGCTGGGAAATTACACCAATAAAAGATGATGAAATATTGGTAGATGGTAGTCCAAAATTTTGATTAGAGAACAGTGCTAACCACCAACATTCTAAAGTTGGGCATACACTGTGCGATTTTTGGGCAATTTTGAG
>NW_024588254.1:0-1451 GCF_018398535.1 Haplochromis burtoni
AGAATCTACAATGTAAATAGTCATAAAGAAAAATCATTCAATGAGACAGTGTGTCAAAACTTTAGAGTGGTAGAAAGTGCAATGTAAAATGTAGCATTTACCCTAAACTGTAAAACAGCAAATGCAGATTGCTGGTAGCATCCTGCTGCAAAATGTGATTTACTTACACCAGCTGACCCCAGAGCAGTTAGAGGGTCAACAGAAACAGACTTTAACCATCAAAGGACATATGGAGAAGCTAATCGCTAAAATTAGATTGTGTTCAGTGTTTCTGTGAGTCAGTCCAAAGAGAGCGCCGAAGATCTCAACAAATGAACCTTTAATCAAACTCAGACTGTCTTCTGCAAACTGCTGGAGTCTGACATTTAAGTCTTTTTCTTTGTGTGCTGAATAAAAATATTCTGGTATGCCACCAGACCTAATAATAAATGTAATTAAAATACAATTTTTGTTATCCTCCACATGCCATTTCTATCATTTAACAAGCTACGTGTGTCATATTTGTCAAAGAGTATAATTGCCACAATTAATGATTTATGGAACAACAAACACAGAAAGAGAAAACCAAAGTTAGCATTGGAGAACAAAAAAATATTACAGAGCAAGTCCAGTGTGAATAACCCTGTTTTATGAGACATAAAGAAGAGTGGGGAGATTATGTCATGCTCAGAAAGAGGAAAGAGAAGAAGTTAGGGAAGAAAAGAAAATTGAAAGCAAATAGTCAAAAAGGTAATGGAAGAAAACAGGAGCTGGGATGAGGAGAAAGAGTGGGATAAATGGAAAGATAATGGAAAATGAAAGGAATATACTGTATAAGATATGATTACATGTAAGGAAAAGGATAAAAAGAAACAGGAGATGTACAGTAAAGAGAGAAAAGGACAACAATAAGACGAGGGAGGGGACAGAAAGAAAGGAAAGGATGGGAGAGATAAGGGAAGGAAAAGGGGAGATGAGAGGAAATGAAAGGGGGGAACAACAAGGAGGAGACATTTAAAGAGGAGCTGCTCAGCCACAGCTGGAGCTCAGCGAGGAATGAATGGGCTAGATTGAACTCTGTGACACGAGTAGTGATTACTAGTTTGAAGTGTGCTGTTTTTGCAGCTCGGCAGTGAAGCCCAGCAGGCCGAGACCAATCTATGGACACAACAGAACACTGCAGAAAACTTGTTTTATTTAAAGTATGTGCTGATTTTTTTAAAGGTGACTAAATGCTCGCTGAGCTCTTTGAGCTGACAGGCAGGCAAACAGACTCCTGGATGGTCCGCAGAGGCGATGGACTGAAGTGCCACTCAAACGTGATGGGGCTCCACGCAAGATCTCATCCCGTGGGGTCAAAATGATCATGAGAACGGTGAGCAAAGATCCCAGAACCACACGGGGGGACCTGGTGAATGACCTGCAGAGAGCTGGGACCTACAGCGCTTTATCGCACACACTCACACTTCTTT
>NW_024588255.1:0-1451 GCF_018398535.1 Haplochromis burtoni
AGCGTTCCTATGGGAAAGTAACGGTAATCTAATTACCGTTTTTGCAATAGTAATCCCTTACTTTACTCGTTACTTGAAAAAAGTAATTGGATTACAGTAACACGTTACTTGTAACACGTTACTTGTAACACGTTACGCGTTACAAGTAACGCTACAAGTAAGTTACAAGTAACGCGTTACTGCCCATCTCTGCTGACATCAGTGGGAAAAGAATTAAGCCCTCTAGAAAGTCAGAACTCTTGAATACAATGTTGCCATGAAAAGCATTCCCTTCAAGAACCAGTGTTCTGTATGTCATCTGAGAAACCAGATCCTGCAAATTCAGAGCCTGAACTTCCACAAGACTTCTGATACATAACAGACTTTGGATGTCAGCATTTGGGTCCTTCTCAGGCTTCTTAACATTCTTAACTCCTCTGAGCTCCAACCATCTGGTTCTCCTCCACCTCCTCGCAGCTCTGAGTAGGTTAATCTACTGAAACCTAAACCTCGAAAACACTAGAGTAAAGTGAACTATCACTCTTGTAGCAGCGCGAGAACGGGAGGAAAGGATTTGGCTGGGGCAGGTTAACGCCGAACCTACATCCCGTAGACAAACTACAAATTGTAGCGGCACAAGGGATTACAGAGGGGTGAAACATCACCAACCTAAATGCTATTGTTTTCGACAACGCCACCTGGGGGAAGCTACACCGGTTCATTATCTGCAGCAGAGGTGGGGAATGAAATAAACTAAACTACTATATCAAAATAATTTATTAGAAAATCATCAGTAGAAATAAAAAGGTTCATTAAAAGGACAGCCTTCATACAGTAACAGCCCAACAAACAGGTAAACTAAGTATAAAGGGGGAAGACAGACCACTTGGAGGCAGACTACAGGGACGAGTGCCTAGTGTGCCACCGGCTACTCACCCGTGCAACCTCACCGCAATCCTATCTGCGCTCTAACCAGTGTGTTATACCTATACCATAGTGTACACACGCGGATGCTTCGGGGGAATGGCAACCACCAAACATGCCTAGCCTACCCAGACTAGGCGTGCGTGGTGGTTTGCCCCAGTCAAATGCATCAATTCAATTCAATTTTAATTATATATAGTGACAAATCACAACAACAGTTGCCTCAAGATACTTTATGTTGTACAGTAGAACGTACAGAGAAAAACCAAACAATCATATGACCCCCTATGAGCAAGCACTTTGGCGACAGTGAGAGGGAAAAACTCCCTTTTAACAGGAAGAAACCTCCAGCAGAACCAGGCTCAGGGAGGGGCGGCCATCTCCTGCGACTGGTTGGGGTGACAGAAGGTAACTAGGATAGAGACATACTGGGGAAGAGAGACAGAGATTAATGATAGGTTTGTAGCTTGAACCTATTCGCTGGAACGTTGAAGACAATATAATTACACAGCAAAGCAAGACACGAAGTAGGCAAAGTTCTTCATGTT
>NW_024588256.1:0-1451 GCF_018398535.1 Haplochromis burtoni
GTCTGTCTGTGGTGACGTAATCGGCACGTGACGTGAAGGCTTCAGCAGGCTGTACTCGCCATTTGTTTTTGTGACTTTGGACTTGCTGCGACTTTGAAAGTTGTGAATGTGCAAGAAGTTGGACTTGTTGTTGGAGTGAAGAGGAGAAAATCACAAAGCAGATTCACAGTTTGTCTGTATTTTGCTGACTTTGCTGTTTGTTCTTCTTCCAACTTGCAGACACGCCTGCCTGCACATACCGTCTGTGACTGTGTGTTTGAAAGTGTCATCATTACATCATCTAGAAAATAGAATCGAAATATGATTCTACATCTGCTCTTCAGATCAGAAATAAATTGTTTGTGCAGAAAGCGTCATTTGCACGCGGAGCTGCATAAAAAGCACAAACTTAAAACATTCATGAGGTCATGTGATTCATATCAGAGCTCAGATTAGTAAACTTAAAGTTAAACCGGACCTATCGAGAGGTTTTTTGAGTGAAAAAATAAGTCTTGAAGCCCCAGAATGAAACCAAAAGTTAGAGAGGATTTTTTAACAGACGTCTCCATTTTCTCCTTCCTAATTTCAAAGGATAAAACCTCTGTGTTTGCCCGCTTTGCGCTACAGGTTAGTAAATTTCCCTCAAGAATGTTGGATTTTTTTGCTCATAAGCTTTGCCTGATAGGCTTGTTGTTTTATTGTTGTTCTTCCTTTTACACTGAATTGTTTCTATCATGTTACAAAGGATAGCACTTGTGTGCTGTGGTATTCCAAATAGTGGCATGTTTGTGTTTCTTTACGGTAAAATGTGTAAACCACTGCTACCTGTAGTTGTGTTTTGTTTTTTCTATTGAAACGCACTTATGTTATGCATATTTTGTGTTTGTGACGACCTGTTTTTGGTGTTGGTAATTTTCTTTTTGTTACGTCTCTGGCAGGAGGCTCTTATTACAGCGTCATCAGCGTGTCTGTCAGGATTTGTGTCGTGGATGAGAGGAGGAGGACCCAAACGCTGGACTCACAGGTAGGTAGGTGAAGGTGGGTGTTTATTGCCAATGGAGTGAACAAACAGAACAGAGGTAGGAAATGGCTGGCTGGACGGCTGACTGAATGAACAAAGGACTGACTGACTGACTGAATCGCTGGCTGACTGAACGCAGGCGGAAATGACAACATAACATCAATGACACGACAAGGGCTGAAGGGAAGAGAGAGCTTAAATACACGACTAAAAATGGCAACAATTGGAGACAGGTGAGTGAACAGCTGAACCTAATGAACTAATGATAAATGGGAAGGGGACTGAACATAATGCACACAGACCAAGGCTAACACAATAGAACAGGAAGTGGAACAGGCAGTAGATAAACAGTGAACGTGAACTGAAAATACTGGGTCAACGACCCAGAAACCCTGACAGTGTCTCAGTTTTCGGATTAACTGCAGTAAAGGTTTGTTTTTCTTATGTGTTT
>NW_024588257.1:0-1450 GCF_018398535.1 Haplochromis burtoni
AGAGCAAGGGACAGATTTTGTATGATAAGCTTCATGTTATGGACGCACAGTTTGAGCACTCAGGTCACATCAGAGCATCAGGCCCTGCATCGTGACCTATGAACTTCTAACCTCTGAGATTTAATTGTACAGTTTGAGCAGGAGCTGAATAACGTGACTGAAAAAAATCGCACAGTGTTTCCCAGCTTAATGCAGACTGTTTAAACTAAACAAGCTGCTGTTTCACATAATAAATCCTGTCAGCCACAGTATTGTCTTCTGTTTTAACAGTTAAAGCAGTAGAGACGAGCTGTTTACATGTGCGTTGAACTCCAGCGTCATTAACCAGGCTAGCTGTTAGGTTATAGCTCACGCTAGCTAACCAGCGGCCAGTTAATAGGACAGCCGAAGCTGCACAAAACACCCACAAACTTATCTCACTACAACGTAGCGCCGAAAATTAGTGATGTGCCGATCGATCCTGAAATATCGATTCCTCCGATACCAGTCATTTATGTTCTAGAATCAATTCTCACATTAAAATATCGATATTTTTAGTAATTTAGGGTTAATTTGTAGTTTATCATTAACAGGAACACAGTGGAAAGAAACTATATCATTCGGATTGTTTACATTCAAAGGAACTACTTCCTCTTCCGCCTTTCATAGTCATGTGCGAAATACGGCTGTATAAATGTCTCGCAGCCCCTTGGCGTGCGCGCTCACAACAATGGCTGAGCGTAATTGTGCGGACATATTTTACCTCCACAAACAGCTGAGACATGGTTTGCGATACATGTGGCAAAAAAGTGCTCCAAGAGTGAGGTGTTGTGGCCATACTTTCCCAACCTTGAGACCTCAGAATTAAGGAGACATTCAAAAGGGCTGTTGGCTGTCCAGGGGGGGGGTGATAAATACATTTTACAGTGTTTATTTATTGGATAAAATACGTTAAATGTCACCATTATTATTAGCTGGTCCGGAAACAGCGGGGGTGTCCAAATTCAGAGGCTGCTTCCACCTGAGGACCCGCCCTTCGCGGTCTAAAGAAAGCCGGGTAGTACGTCACGAGCTCCCTCAGCTGTCTGCTCCTTGCTATCTAAAATATAACCAGGCGCTGGCGTAAACTCTCGACTGTCTCACACTTTCTTTAATTAGTTTTCTGTTTGATGTTATTCAGCTGTGTGAAAACCCTGGAGGAACCCACCTGAGAGATTACTAAAGTTAAATTTAATTTAATTTAATCTAATAACTTTAATCTCAGCCAAACTGATTTACTCAGGAACAAATAAAACACTGAAAAAGCCAAACAATAACATTTTTAAGTTAGCAAAGTGACTTATATATCATGTTTAACTCGAGTAGAGAAAGGCCGCGGGGGTTTGAAAACGATGTGTCGATCGGCTCAGATATTTGAAATTTACACAGCTACATTCTCACCTGAAAACATGTTAAAAGTTGGGGGTTTTTG
>NW_024588258.1:0-1450 GCF_018398535.1 Haplochromis burtoni
ACAATGAATCCACCTTTTGCTCATTGAGGTACATAACAACATTTTTTGGAAGACACGTTTTGAATTCTTCCAACAGAACCAATTGTCTTAGCTAAGTAAAATCCTTCACTTTACTTGCACCTAACTACTTATCAAACTTATCTACATGTGTTTGGTTGGCAGATTTTTCGCAGGACCGAAACATTTGGTAACATGTCTCATGAACTAACTCAGAAAACACTAAAATAGTGGATTTCACAATTTCATAATCCCGACTGTGATCAATGGATAAGCTCGTGCACACTTCTTGTGCTTTCCCCACCAATTTGCACTGCAACAACAAACTCCACACGTCCTTGGGCCATTTTAAAGTGGTTGCGATGCGTTCAAAGGCATTAAAGTAAGAGTCAACCTTACTTTCTCTGAAAGGTGGCACTAAGGCAATTTGCTTTCTTGCATCAAACTGGTCAGAGGAGAATCAGTCAGAAGTTTTACTCACAATTTTACTCAATGGGGTAGAGGTAACATTGCTTCATAGGCCTTATTCGGAGATGCAGTAGCTCAACTTCTTTGGCTTTAGCCTAAAGCTCCACCTCTTTCAGGCAAAGGGCAAGCTTAAGATCATCCGTAATCAATTCTGGTAATTGTCTGGCCAGGATAATGTTTGGGACTTGAACGGCAGCAGGAGCCTCCATCCACCACCAAACCTCCAGACGCATCAACCGGTTGAAGTTTCACCTTCGCAATTACCCCTTTTTCCACCATTTGCTCTGCCAGACACTGCTTAATTTCTGCCTTTTTTGGATTCAAGAGGACACCAACATTAAACAAATTTGCCACCAACAACAAATCTGCCTTGGTGCATCGATCCAACTTAGCCATGGTGGGTTGATGTGCAAAATAACACACATCAAAGTAATTACAGCTAGTTTACCCATTACACCACAAGAAAGCTGCCAACCAAAAGCTGAAGGAAACCTACAAAACACAATGAGCAAAAAAAAATGGCAAACGAAAAGAGCGTACAAGCCCCCTAGGTCTGCCACGATTTGTCGACTAGTCACGATTACGTCGACTATCAAAATCGTCGACGACTGATTTAATAGTTGACGCGTCGTTTGAAGCTTTGTACGATCGCAAAAGACGCAATGGCAAACGAAAAGAGCGTACAAGCCCCCACTTTATTTTCAGCCCCAGTCTAAGGATACGCTTGAAGTCCACTGTGGATGAACTGGTATCTTTTTAAGCCTCCAGCCTGGGTAAAAGACTTTACAAACAACTCACCTATGTACACTTTTACTCCACTGTGGATGAGTTGGTGTTTTTTCAAGTTTGCCGGATCGTTAAAAGACTTTCCACACAAGTCGCAGCTGTACGGTTTAAATCCAGAGTGAGTAACTTGGTGACGTTGTAAGGTGCTACTCCGAGCAAAAGCTTTACCGCATTGACCACAGCTGTACGCCTTGATTCC
>NW_024588259.1:0-1449 GCF_018398535.1 Haplochromis burtoni
ATGTTATTTAGAATTAAATAATTTCATAATGTGTCAGAGATTTATAAATACTAGTAATAATTAACTTCATATTTGGGTAAATGCTTCTAAAGTATTAAAGTGATCAAACCTCAGCTACATCGAAGCACCTCTGTGCATATGGCACTAACACAAACAGCACTTCTGACTTTGCTGGTAAAAGATGGCAACTGGGGGGGGCGCTAGTGAGCATCGGTAGAATGTAGACGTGCTTTTCGGAGCTCTCCACCAAAACTCAGATTTTTACTGAACACCACCATAAATTCTTACACAGGCGGATATTTTCTGCGGGTGAACGTTTCCAGGCTGATCTACGCTGTCCATTTTTGCGCAATGAGACCGAAAACGAACCCTCCGAGCAAGAATAAAACCATCGAGGGCTATGTTAGCAACGCCGCTAGCGGGGCTAATGCTAGCACCAGTAGCCCTACCGCACCAGAGGCTGGCCCCCACGAGGACAGAACCTACACCCTATGCAAGGAGATGTGTCGGGAAATGGCCACTTCTATAATGGGGAAGATTGATGAGCGGTTTGATACTTTTGAGGCTAGATTTCAGTCGCTCCTTTCGGAGCAGAAAGAGATGAAAAACCGCATGGAAAGTCAAGAACAAGCGACGTGTGCCTTGGACGAACGCGTAGAAGCGCTAGAAGCCAAATGTTCGGCCCTAACTCAGCACGCCAACCAACTCAAAACCAAACTCCAGGACTTAGAGGCCCGCTCTCGCAGACACAATATCAAAATTGTCGGCATACCCGAGGATGAGGAAAAAGGTATGCCCACTGACTTTGTTTCTAGGCTTATCCCGGAGTTGCTGGGAAATGAGCACTTTCCACATCCGATAAAAGTTGATCGTGCACACCGCGCACTACAGGCGAAACCACCTGCTGGTGCTAAACCACGCACTATCCTGGCCCGCATTCATCATTTTCAGGAGAAGGAGCTGATTGCTGCGTTGCTGCAGGATGCAAAAAGGCTGCGAGTATAAAGGAAACAGGGTGATGATATTTCCGGACTACACCAACGAAGTGATGAACCAGCGTCGCGCTTTTAATGGTGTGATGCAAACCCTGCGCAGTGATGGAATCAAGCACACACTACGTTACCCGGCAAGGCTTTATGTATACTGGCGTGATGGGCAAGCACCGTCAATCTTCAACGACGCAGATGAGGCGGCACGCTGCATTGAAGGACACGGGTCGACTATGAGAAATTAAGGTCTCAATGTAAGGTAACTGTAGTGGTTCTGACTGCAGGAATGCCTGAGCAGTATTAAGACTTCTAACTTTAAAAGACACCATGCTGAGAACTGGCTTTGGACTTTCAAGTACAACATTGTACCAACAACTTTAGATGAGACCTCCTTACTGGTGTAACATTTTCTCAGTGAATGATGTTTGCTTTTTCTATTACATGGTGGTGGTAATTCACA
>NW_024588260.1:0-1448 GCF_018398535.1 Haplochromis burtoni
ATATTTTTTTGAGTTAAAGTTAAATGAATTGCTTAGAACATGTGCTGTATGCATTTTTCACTTCATGAGCAATAGAAGAGGATGAGAAGCTGCAGACTATATACTTTAACTGTTTATTTTCATTCAGTTTATCAAATGGACTCTCAATTACAATAAAGTATCACAATAAAATAGAAGTTACAGTATGTCCCAACGGACCACACTGCACATTAATTTGTGTTGTACGTGGATATCATTCAGTTCAGTTTATTTTTATTTCAAGCATGTACATTCACAATCATTACAAAATATCACTCCATTCTTCTGTTTGAAAAGGTGTAGGAGGAAGCATGCACTTATTTTGCCCTACCTTCTCAACTATAAGGTGATTTCTACACATTTTAAATTCTGCATGTCTCAGCTAAACATACGTTATAAAACTTTAAACATCCTGCCTAGTACAACTGAACAACCTGAAAAAAATACATATGTAAACACATACAAAACACAAACAAGCATTGTACAAACAATAAAGGTGATTTGTCCTGTCATTTGCATAGCGAGCAGCCATTGTTCTGTATGTGACATATGATAACCTTGGGAAATCAAATCATTTCGTCTGTTTTCCATTTTTTCAAACAAAGATGAATGCTTTTTCAAATGTTGACATAACTATAAGAGCTGAGCATGTCTATGATGTCAAATTTAGAAACCAGTTATGGTCCCAACGTGTATTTTATAGTTACATTCTTTTTTGTGCAGCTGAAGAAATAGTGCTTCTTCAAGACATCGTTTTAGACAGAATTTCCTCTGCTGCACTTTTCAGTCATGCATTTCTCCCAAATGTTTGATTTAAAAATACACTTACATTAGCGCCGCTAAAAGGATCTATTTCAGGATATTGTTGTGGTTGGACTGTTGACTTAGCCCTGTTTTATAATAGTGGAAAAAAAAAACTGAAACAGTTCCAAACATTTTAGTATATTATACTTGTAAAATCATGTATATCTCCCGTTTGTAGCCAAATTCAATTCTCGTCTTCATTTGTTGATACAACAGGAACATGAGAGTTTTCCTGCCCTATGCAGAAACAGCAGAGGTAACACCAAAGATTTGGAAAAGTTAAACCAGACCGCATACATAAACACTGAACACAGGGCAGTGCTGCTCACTAGATTTGAGATGTTGAGAGCATTAAATACAAGTATCCCAACAACCCATAGCCACACAGCACAGGTTATAGCCGTGACAGTGTAGAAAGCTCTCAGCTTTGATTGGTCAACCATCTCCCTTTCCCCACCCGCTTCCCCTGGCCCTGGGCGAATCAACACACAGAGAACAGAGAGGCTGCAGAAAGTTATAGTTATTATGCAGGGAGCCAAAATGCAGAACAATGGGGCAAATCTGTAGTTAGGAGGTATTAAAACTATAACACATGTCATTCCAAAGCTCAGCAGCCAAACACAGCC
>NW_024588261.1:0-1448 GCF_018398535.1 Haplochromis burtoni
AAGAACAAGTGACTATCAGAATAAAACAGGAAGTGCAAGAAACACACACCGAGATGCAGAATAAGACACACCAATTGATGTGGGAAGACAACAGCACACATGGTAGACGAGCATGACAGAGCTGAAACACAGAGAGAGCCAGGGAGCTAGAGAGCAAGGGACAAGAGAGTGAGAGGGAGACAAAGGCAGAGAGACAGCAAAAGAAAAAAGAGAGCAACACCAAACTTGACATCCATAAACAGACCTTATAGACTACACACCACGGACACCAAAACTCAAATTAACCCTTTAAGACCTACCACAGAACCAAGTCCGCCAGAGCTTACTTTATATTTTTACATGCTGTAGTGCCATTTCTGGGAGCATTTCAAGTTGCTATACATTAATACAACTGTTATAGCCCAAATTTAAATAATATGTATGCATTAAGTGCATAGTAACTACATAAATTGCAAAAAAAGTGCAATAAACTACAAAAAAACGAAAAACAATCCTATTATGCAAATTTGCAAAGAAAACAGCAGGTGCATCAAAATAAACTATTTAAAGCAGTGCAGTTTGAGTTCTAAGCATCCCAGCAACTATTCAGAAAAGTTTGATGTCAAACATGACTTTTAAAAACACCACTATAGGCTTATAAGGCCTATAAGTATAAAACTGCATTTTCCTGCATTACCGCCATTACCTGCCCGAAACCAGAAGTGACATGACGTCACTTCTGGTTTTGGGCAGGTAATGGCGGACATGCGATAGTTCGCGCTGACGTCTATTTCAATGTAGGAAGTGTTATGAACAGCTGATCTGATCGGCAAAGCGTGTTTCTGGAATATTTTGCTCTTGTTGCTGCAAGTGCTTTTTATGCAATCTTTGCAAAGCGATATGTGGAAGGAAACCGTGACCTAGGACAAGCTGATGGCACAAGATGTAATTTCAACTCCTCCAGTTTCATATGCAAAAAAAATTATTGCGCTAGCTTACGTGGTTTCGGTTCTACAGGGATTTAAAAATAGTTACGCAAAACGGAGCGTGCCCGCTCTGACCTATTTTAAAGTGTTAAGTGTCTGAATAACCTGAATAACCAAAGAAACATGATCATGACAGTTTATCAGATTCTCAGCAGCTGGACCACACCTTAAATAATCCCCTTCTTCATCTATAAATGCTTACTTGTTCTCGTTACTGCACGACACCCTCCCAGCGTTTATTTTTCTGATTGTTGACCTCTGTCAAAGGGATCTGCCAGGCATTTAAGAGAAAACTCTGATCCTCAGTGAGGCCTTTGCCAAACTGCAGCCTCCTAATGGAACATCTAAGCCAGCAATTATATTATTTTATTTAATTTTGCACACCAGACTTGAAACTGCACATGAATAGATTTTCTTTTTCCATAGCACTTACATTCCACCTGTTCCCCCTGAAGAAAATCTTCCTTAACTAGCCACTAATCT
>NW_024588262.1:0-1447 GCF_018398535.1 Haplochromis burtoni
CATATCATTATGTACACCCTAGGCTTATTGCACTCTACGCAGACAATGTCCGGCTTGACACTGCTCGTGTCCACCGCACGACAAAAAGTCCATTCCGCTTTGCACACAAAACACGAGCGCTTCTTCGTCACCCTGACGCCCTGGTCGATGAATGCCGAGCAGCACGTGTCCGCAGCTCAACATGCACATTGCCTTCCTTTCGTAACAGCAACAACACGCCAGCAGATCAGCCCCGTGAGATCCTGCGGCCGCATCCGAGTCCGAGTCCGAGCGTTCTCCAGCGTCTGCGCCAAGTACACCCAGCGGACCACCAGGCCCGTTCGCTTGAAAGCGACCTGGATCCTGGGTAACAAATGTCAACCGGCGTTCATGTTCAAGGTCCGGCGAGGTGATGCCCTCCCATGGTGATCGATGTGGTTGCATTCGGGCCACACCCACGCTAGGAGCTCCCCTGCACCGAGCCATCTCTTCTGCGGTTAAGGCGTCGGTGTACTTGGGTTGTGTTTTCATAGAGTCCCACACCCACGGTACATGTGCCTCCTCGTACCTTACAATACGTGCACCGAATGTAATCGCGGAGTCACTTAAGAGTTCTCGACGGCTGACAAAATAGGGCCACGTATTGTCAGATACGTCCTGGGTGAAGGCGCTTGCAAGTGATGTCGTTGCGATCGGCTCGTTCAGGGCGCGAGATGTTATCCAGCCTTCAAACTGCGCCTTTAGGCGCGACGAGTATTGCTCGAATTTATCTGCAGGGATCACCGCATGTATTAGAGTTAAAGACGTTTCAATGATCCTACGATCCAGGGTACGCAGACGCCATTTGCTCACGCGATAATGTCGCATGTATGAACTCACAGGAGGCGCTTGTCTCCTATCAGGCCTCCCTCTGCGGACAACGCCGGCGATTATGTGGATCTCTACAGAAGACATGGCTGTATCTGGGATGCCAGCTTCAGCAATACCTTTACCAGCAATGTCAAACACCCAAAGCGAGCGTGTGGCCTCTCAGTTTGTGTCGTATAAACCACGGGAGAGTTGTGGGTTTGCGGCCCGTGCTGTAGGTCGGCTGGTGCTGTAGGTCGGCCACCTTGTTATTTTGGAGTAGGAGTGGGGGTTTTAGGTGTAACATATAGTGGTTATATGTATAATAAATAACATATCACACTGAGCAAAGTGATCGTGTTCGTTTATTATTATTATTTTTTCATTGTTTCAAATACACACAAAGAGCAAAGAGCATTGTGACATGGGAACAAACATACACAGTTTCACAGCGGTACAATGATCCACGTGTGTTGAATACACCACATTGCCTACAAACGAATGTCATTTCTTGCCAAAATATTTCCACAATTTTTTTTGCATTGTTTCAAATACACACAAAGAGCAAAGAGCATTGTGACATGGGAACAAACATACACAGTTTCACAGCGGTACAATGATC
>NW_024588263.1:0-1447 GCF_018398535.1 Haplochromis burtoni
GAAAGAAAGAAAGAAAGAAAGAAAGAAAGAAAGAAAGAAAGAAAGAAAGAAAGAAAGAAAGAAAGAAAGAAAGAAAGAAAGAAAGAAGAGTGAATGTGTGAAAAAAGAAACTGTTGCCAGACCTAATTTGAATTTGAATGTAACCCCTCCTTCCAGTCACATGCCTACATGCCGAGGAGAGCATGGATAACTGAGGCCAGAGGTCTGGGGGGAAGCTAGTGGGGCAGTTGGTGTTTGGAAGGCAGACAAGGGCAGGCAGGAGCAGAGCCAGGAGGGTAAACTATGCCACAGAGGACAGACGGGTGGAGTGGACCATGATCCTCTCGGGTGGTTCAACCACCTGTTTGTCTGTCTGTCTGTCTAATCCGGGTCAGAATGGTGTGATCTAATGCTTAAGGTTGACAGCTCCAGGGTAAACTAAAACCCAGTCATGGGGTCCACCACTCGTAAGCTGAATCTGCACAATCCACATTTTATATTTTTCATATGTATGTAAAAGCTGGCTTTGTGTTCACATAAAGGTTCAGTGACCAAAATATATAAGACACAGGGACAAAAAAAAGAGTAAGGGATAATGTCACATACTGTACTGTAGGCCTCCATATTCCCTGTATATGTAAAGGGCATTAAGTGGTAATGTTCAAGGCATTAAAAAAAAACACATCTTCATATGCAGACATACCCACGTACAGAGTAGAGGGGATTTGTGGGAGTGCTGACGGAGGAGGTCGTGGTTCAGATTCTCTGCTGCCGCAAAGGGCACATGGGAGTCAAACCCATCGTCTGTCATGAACCTATGCACACCCACTCAGAGCATGCACAGACGGCCACAAAGTACATTCACTGTGTCTATATGCAATCAATATACAGATAGATAACCCACAAGAACTCATATATCAATAGCGATTGACCAATAGAAGGAGTCAGCTCTAAGTGCAGCTTACTGACACCAGAATAACATATATATATCACAATGTTGTGCAAACTCTTGTAAAAGTCAAGAAGTAAAACAGAGTGACTGTACTGCAGGCAAAAAGAAGAAGGGCAAAGTTCAGGGAGGTGTTATCCAAATGAAGTCACGCAGATGGTAGCACTGACAAACACATTGACAAAATGGCTTTCTTGGCAGAATTCCCAGCCATAGCTATCATGTTTGTCATGAGCAGGCATATGTGAATAGCTTTAATAAGGAATTAATCTTCTTAGGTGTCTGTGATTTCATTATCATTCGTCAAGCTGGTGGTCTTTTGGGACTTTAGTAATGTCAAAATCTTGATTTTACACAGATATGCAAATAGATGTTATTGTATACTGACTTATAGTTTATTACAGGAGATATTTTAAAAGCACTGCTGCATGTGTTGCAAATCACTTAATTATCTGGGCCAAAGCACATTTCTAATCTTCATGAAGCAAGTAAGTAGCACTGTGAAAATCCTAAGGCACT
>NW_024588264.1:0-1447 GCF_018398535.1 Haplochromis burtoni
CAGTGACCTTAAAGCTTCTGTATACATCATTTGTAATTTATTGCACACTTGACTTGACACACACACACGTGTAACTACTGGAATGGATCTGGAAGCCATGAATGCCATTAGCAGCTTGAATAGACTGCAAGAAATGCTGCATGTGCTTTAAAGTAAATGCATAAAGTTCGATGGTGGAAAGCTTTACATGTGATACATTTTTAGTGAAAGTATGCTGGATCATTTAATACCTTTTGTTTCCATCCCATGGTTTATCTACAATTGTCATCTCATGAATAAAAGGAGTGAGCTCATGATGACACCTTGTGGTTAAAGTTGGCATCTCGTAGCAATTCATTTTCTGCATAATGACTCCTATCCATACAACAGCTAATCTGGAGCATCTCATTCCTATCTTATTCCCACAGGTCCATTTAAAGTCAAACCAGGAAAGGGAAACAGGACATCCTACTGTAGATATTACCATGTGATTACATGGTACATGGATGCCAATTAACAATTGCAGCAACGGCCATAAACTTTGGCTTTATAAGATCACAAACTGACTCTAATATTGCTATTTGCAAAATATATTGATTGAACCCATCCTGCCAATACATTAACGCCCATAATAAAATCTGGTTTCATGGCAATTTGATCTTAAGATTAAAAAAAAAAAAACACTTCCACTTCCTTACACACAACCAAAGGAAAGAACAGTTTATGTGACAAAATAAACATATAACACTTTAAATGTTTTCGGAAGTATTTTTCCTGTTTGTTTGTTTTTGTCAGGGGTATGATAGTCAGCTGAATGGAAATCTGACTGCTACAAGACATGCGCCAGTGTTGCATGCTGAAGTAGAAAAGATCATGCAGCTGCCTTATAAAGCTATTCCCAGGCAAAGAATCCCTCCAGGCAACTTCATGAATGTTCCCAGTAATGCAAATGGAAGCAGTTTAGAGTTTTCACTCCACGAATGTTTTTTCTGGTGGATGAATCACTAGATGGCAGTATAACATAATGAGACAGCCAGCAAGTATATAAAGTTACAAGACGCTGATGCACTCATAGAAGATGGTGTGTATATATGGTGTGTATATATATTTTTCTCACTCATTCACATTTGAATGAATGAATGAATGAATGTGAGGAAGTGCTATCTTAATCCCAGAGCAAACACTATCAAACATCTCACTCATCTCTCCTCCCTGGGGGGTAGCCAATATGCTAGAGAGGATTACATCAGGGAAATCAGAAGAGTGCACATTTGCGCATCGCCCACTGACACTGTCACACCAAGAACAGACACCACTGGGTTAAGCCAATTGACCATTTACATGGCTCTCAGCCTCTCCCTTTGACCTCACTCGATTTTCTCCAACTGTTCACGTTCAGTTCTGATGCTGTTTGCAAATGTGTGTGTGTGTGTGTGTGTGTGTGTGTGTGTGTGTGTGTGTGTGTGTG
>NW_024588265.1:0-1446 GCF_018398535.1 Haplochromis burtoni
TATGATAGTGAGCCGGGGGTACTCTGCGATAGGGAAGCCTGAAAGGGCGGTCGTCAGTGAGGTGGATACGATGGACAAAGTCTTTCACCTCACCACAGTCCAGTTTGTCTCTAGAGAACACATCTTGGTAAGTCAACACAAGCTCCACCAATTTCCTCTTCCACCCATCTGACACTTCACAGCCCTCAATATCAATGTCAGCCAACCCGGCATCTTTGAGTAGCTGTGCAGAGTCAGGCACAGAATCTGATGAGGGGGGAAAACTGGTATGCTGGTCGGTCAGAGTCTCGCAGAGACCTTGAGTGATGGGCAGGTCCTCTACAGCAATACAAGAAAAGACATCCGCAATCTTAGCATTGTCACAGGGCTCTCTGTTGGGTTAAGGACTTTCATAGGGACCCAACAATCTCCCCACATGGGTGTTATAATGCGCCCCACCTTTATGTTCTTTGGAGTGGAACGGGCTGACGTGGGTTCCACAACAACAGTACTTCCTGGAGACACAAGGGCAGAAGGTGGCAGCTTTCCCCAAACTACATATTCTTTTTGTGGCGGGAGAGTGACACTCTTCCGCAACCTGACTGTACCTACTTTATCTGGCAACACAGGAGCAGACCACCGTGAGATACAGCTCAGCAACTGCAGGAAGTCTTCACAATCAGTGCCAGTGTAATTGGAGTTAATAAGCTCCCAGTACTTTGTATCAGCCTTCATCTTCTGAATGATGGGCCGGATCACATTGCTCCCCATGATGAGCTCATCTTTTTGCCCAGGAACCACAAATGTTGGCACAAGAAACCTAGTCCCATATACTTCAATGTCCAAATCATAGATGCATTTCGGTTGTGTGAGAAGGCCACCGCAACCAACCAGCACCACATTTTCAGGGGCATGCTGCGGAATCAGAGCAACACCAGCGGCTCTTAGCTTGCCATCAGCCTCTTCACTTAGTGTGCATGACATACTTCCTGAATCAAGCATGCCTGTCAGGGAACACCGGCCAGTGACCGACACTGGAGTGTAAAACAACTCACTAGCCCTGCCAACTCTTTGTGAACCCATAATAACAGTCATCTCATCAGAGAGGCTACTACAGCAGTTAACATATATGGCTTCTGGGTCTGTTGCATTTCTGAGGGTTTCATCAACACTGCCCATGCTACTCCTCTCGTTACATGGGCTGGCTAGTTTACAGCAGCATTGGTGGGAGGAGGGACTGAAATGCTTGGTTTCTGGTGCAACTGTGGGCATTCACGCTGTTGAGTTTGTAATCAGGCAGCGGAGGCGATGTCTGGGTTCAACACTTTATTTCAGGCTGTACAGCGTAGCTCCATCTTGCTACCTCTCTCTGCTTTCTTCTTCTCTCCTCTCTCTTACCCAGCCTCATTAGCGGCACTCCTGGTCTGACAGGGTCACAGCACGTACTAATTTGCTTCCTTTATTATA